>NW_028232433.1:22500-35944 GCF_054491065.1 Syngnathus leptorhynchus | reverse complement strand
GCTGGATAAAAAAAGAACCGGGCTGGATCAAAAAAGAACCGGGCGACCCGTTAAAATTGCTTAGCCGAGGTCCTGGAAGCCTAACACGGCGTGATCTTGTGCAAAAAGCCGCTCCCGAGCTCCAGCTGGAAGTGTAAAAAGAACCAGGCTGGATAAAAAAAAGAACCGGGCTGGATCAAAAAAGAACCGGGCGACCCGTTAAAATTGCTTAGCCGAGGTCCTGGAAGCCTAACACGGCGTGTTCTTGTGCAAAAAGCCGCTCCCGAGCTCCAGCTGGAAGTGTAAAAAGAACCAGGCTGGATAAAAAAAAGAACCGGGCTGGATCAAAAAAGAACCGGGCGACCCGTTAAAATTGCTTAGCCGAGGTCCTGGAAGCCTAACACGGCGTGATCTTGTGCAAAAAAGCCGCTCCCGAGCTCCAGCTGGAAGTGTAAAAAGAACCAGGCTGGATAAAAAAAAGAACCGGGCTGGATCAAAAAAGAACCGGGCGACCCGTTAAAATTGCTTAGCCGAGGTCCTGGAAGCCTAACACGGCGTGATCTTGTGCAAAAAGCCGCTCCCGAGCTCCAGCTGGAAGTGTAAAAGAACCAGGCTGGATAAAAAAAAGAACCGGCTGGATCAAAAAAGAACCGGGCGACCCGTTAAAATTGCTTAGCCGAGGTCCTGGAAGCCTAACCCGGCGTGATCTTGTGCAAAAAGCCGCTCCCAAGCTCCAGCTGGAAGTGTAAAAAGAACCGGGCTGGATAAAAAAAAAGAACCGGGCTGGATCAAAAAAGAACCGGGCGACCCGTTAAAATTGCTTAGGCCGAGTCCTGGAAGCCTAACACGGCGTGTTCTTGTGCAAAAAGCCGCTCCCGAGCTCCAGCTGGAAGTGTAAAAGAACCGGGCTGGATAAAAAAAAGAACCGGGCTGGATCAAAAAAGAACCGGGCGACCCGTTAAAATTGCTTAGCCGAGGTCCTGGAAGCCTAACACGGCGTGATCTTGTGCAAAAAAAACCGCTCCCGAGCTCCAGCTGGAAGTGTAAAAAGAACCGGGCTGGATAAAAAAAGAACCGGGCTGGATCAAAAAAGAACCGGGCGACCCGTTAAAATTGCTTAGCCGAGGTCCTGGAAGCCTAACCCGGCGTGATCTTGTGCAAAAAGCCGCTCCCGAGCTCAGCTGAGCTGAGTGTAAAAAGAACCGGGCTGGATAAAAAAAGAACCGGGCTGGATCAAAAAAGAACCGGGCGACCCGTTAAAATTGCTTAGCCGAGGTCCTGGAAGCCTAACACGGCGTGTTCTTGTGCAAAAAGCCGCTCCCAAGCTCCAGCTGGAAGTGTAAAAAGAACCGGGCTGGATAAAAAAAAGAACCGGGCTGGATCAAAAAAGAACCGGGCGACCCGTTAAAATTGCTTAGCCGAGGTCCTGGAAGCCTAACACGGCGTGATCTTGTGCAAAAAGCCGCTCCCGAGCTCCAGCTGGAAGTGTAAAAAGAACCGGGCTGGATAAAAAAGAACCGGGCTGGATAAAAAAAAGAACCGGGCGACCCGTTAAAATTGCTTAGCCGAGGTCCTGGAAGCCTAACACGGCGTGTTCTTGTGCAAAAAGCCGCTCCCGAGCTCCAGCTGGAAGTGTAAAAAGAACCAGGCTGGATAAAAAAAAGAACCGGGCTGGATCAAAAAAGAACCGGGCGACCCGTTAAAATTGCTTAGCCGAGGTCCTGGAAGCCTAACACGGCGTGATCTTGTGCAAAAAGCCGCTCCCGAGCTCCAGCTGGAAGTGTAAAAAGAACCGGGCTGGATAAAAAAAGAACCGGGCTGGATAAAAAAAAGAACCGGGCGACCCGTTAAAATTGCTTAGCCGAGGTCCTGGAAGCCTAACACGGCGTGTTCTTGTGCAAAAAGCCGCTCCCGAGCTCCAGCTGGAAGTGTAAAAAGAACCAGGCTGGATAAAAAAAAGAACCGGGCTGGATCAAAAAAGAACCGGGCGACCCGTTAAAATTGCTTAGCCGAGGTCCTGGAAGCCTAACACGGCGTGATCTTGTGCAAAAAGCCGCTCCCGAGCTCCAGCTGGAAGTGTAAAAAGAACCGGGCTGGATAAAAAAAGAACCGGGCTGGATAAAAAAAAGAACCGGGCGACCCGTTAAAATTGCTTAGCCGAGGTCCTGGAAGCCTAACACGGCGTGATCTTGTGCAAAAAGCCGCTCCCGAGCTCCAGCTGGAAGTGTAAAAAGAACCAGGCTGGATAAAAAAAAGAACCGGGCTGGATCAAAAAAGAACCGGGCGACCCGTTAAAATTGCTTAGCCGAGGTCCTGGAAGCCTAACACGGCGTGTTCTTGTGCAAAAAGCCGCTCCCGAGCTCCAGCTGGAAGTGTAAAAAGAACCAGGCTGGATAAAAAAAAGAACCGGGCTGGTTCAAAAAAGAACCGGGCAACCCGTTAAAATTGCTTAGCCGAGGTCCTGGAAGCCTAACACGGCGTGTTCTTGTGCAAAAAGCCGCTCCCGAGCTCCAGCTGGAAGTGTAAAAAGAACCAGGCTGGATAAAAAAAAGAACCGGGCTGGATCAAAAAAGAACCGGGCGACCCGTTAAAATTGCTTAGCCGAGGTCCTGGAAGCCTAACACGGCGTGTTCTTGTGCAAAAAGCCGCTCCCGAGCTCCAGCTGGAAGTGTAAAAAGAACCAGGCTGGATAAAAAAAAGAACCGGGCTGGTTCAAAAAAGAACCGGGCAACCCGTTAAAATTGCTTAGCCGAGGTCCTGGAAGCCTAACACGGCGTGATCTTGTGCAAAAAGCCGCTCCCGAGCTCCAGCTGGAAGTGTAAAAAGAACCGGGCTGGATAAAAAAAGAACCGGGCTGGATAAAAAAAAAGAACCGGGCGACCCGTTAAAATTGCTTAGCCGAGGTCCTGGAAGCCTAACACGGCGTGATCTTGTGCAAAAAGCCGCTCCCGAGCTCCAGCTGGAAGTGTAAAAAGAACCAGGCTGGATAAAAAAAAGAACCGGGCTGGATCAAAAAAGAACCGGGCGACCCGTTAAAATTGCTTAGCCGAGGTCCTGGAAGCCTAACACGGCGTGATCTTGTGCAAAAAGCCGCTCCCGAGCTCCAGCTGGAAGTGTAAAAAGAACCAGGCTGGATAAAAAAAAGAACCGGGCTGGATCAAAAAAGAACCGGGCGACCCGTTAAAATTGCTTAGCCGAGGTCCTGGAAGCCTAACACGGCGTGTTCTTGTGCAAAAAGCCGCTCCCGAGCTCCAGCTGGAAGTGTAAAAAGAACCAGGCTGGATAAAAAAAAGAACCGGGCTGGATCAAAAAAGAACCGGGCGACCCGTTAAAATTGCTTAGCCGAGGTCCTGGAAGCCTAACACGGCGTGTTCTTGTGCAAAAAGCCGCTCCCGAGCTCCAGCTGGAAGTGTAAAAAGAACCAGGCTGGATAAAAAAAAGAACCGGGCTGGATCAAAAAAGAACCGGGCGACCCGTTAAAATTGCTTAGCTGAGGTCCTGGAAGCCTAACACGGCGTGATCTTGTGCAAAAAGCCGCTCCCGAGCTCCAGCTGGAAGTGTAAAAAGAACCGGGCTGGATAAAAAAAAAGAACCGGGCTGGTTCAAAAAAGAACCGGGCAACCCGTTAAAATTGCTTAGCCGAGGTCCTGGAAGCCTAACCCGGCGTGATCTTGCCCGAAAGTCGGCCTCTATACTTCCATTTTAGGTACCAGGGGCTATTAGTGTACTTGGTCCCACTAGTCAGTGTACTCATCCAGTTACCCCCCGTTTTCCAAAACACCATCGGCACGTATAAGGGGGGGACTCTTGAGAGAGATGAGGTATATGGCAGCGCAACACCAATCCGCTCCGCGCTGGTTCCCATGTCGGCTACGGATGAATAAAACCAGCCTGTCCCCCCTGGAGCTCACGAGACACGGAATTTTTTCTAAGTGCCAACGGCTCTTCCGAGCAAACGTGTCCGCTCCGGCTGGTTCCCCCGTCGGCCTCGAATGACGAAAAATGCCGGTCTCCGCCCGGAGCTCATGACAAACGAAAAATTTTCTAAGTGCCAACGGCACTAGCGAGCGAATGTGTCCGCTCGGCGCTGGTTCCCGGGTCGAACCCGGAAGACGAAAAACGCCGCTCTCCGCCCGGAGCTCATGACAAACGAAAAATTTTCTAAGTGCCAACGGCACTAGCGAGCGAATGTGTCCGCTCGGCGCTGGTTCCCGGGTCGAACCCGGAAGACGAAAAACGCCGCTCTCCGCCCGGAGCTCATGACAAACGAAAAATTTTCTAAGTGCCAACGGCACTAGCGAGCGAATGTGTCCGCTCGGCGCTGGTTCCCGGGTCGAACCCGGAAGACGAAAAACGCCGCTCTCCGCCCGGAGCTCATGACAAACGAAACATTTTCTAAGTGCCAACGGCACTAGCGAGCGAATGTGTCCGCTCGGCGCTGGTTCCCGGGTCGAACCCGGAAGACGAAAAACGCCGCTCTCCGCCCGGAGCTCATGACAAACGAAAAATTTTCTAAGTGCCAACGGCACTTGCGAGCGAATGTGTCCGCTCGGCGCTGGTTCCCGGGTCGGACCCGGAAGACGAAAAACGCCGGTCTCCGCCCGGAGCTCATGACAAACGAAAAATTTTCTAAGTGCCAACGGCACTAGCGAGCGAATGTGTCCGCTCGGCGCTGGTTCCCGGGTCGGACCCGGAAGACGAAAAACGCCGGTCCTCGCCTGGAGGTCCCAGCAAAATCGGCGAAAAAACGACTAAGTGTCAACTTTCGAAAAAACGACTAAGTGCCCACGGCTCTGCGGGGCTTGTGAGTCCGCCCCGCGCCGGTTCGGTGGTCGGCCTCAAAAAGCAAAAAATCAGCCTCTCTCCCTGGAGCTCACCTCGAGGTACCAGGGGGTGAGGTACCCGGGCTAAGGTGCAGTACCTTTTTTGGTCTTCAGGTGCGCCAGAGTACAATGAAATGGTCCCAGTAGTCAGTGTACTCATCGACTTTCCCCCCGTTTTCCAAAGCACCTCGTTTACGAGTATGGAGGAGATGGTGCTGGTCTCCCCACGGCGTCGGACACGCCGTCCTCGACAGCACAAGGTCGGATAGAAGACCTGGAAAGCGCCGTGGCACGCGCTGGAGGTGGGCACTTTGGCGAAAAAACGACTAAGTGTCAACTTTCGAAAAAACGACTAAGTGTCAACTTTCGAAAAAACGGCTAAGTGTCAACTTTCGAAAAAACGACTAAGTGTCACCTCTCTGAAAAAATGGCAAAGTGTCGCCTCTCTGAAATTTTTCTAAGTGCCCACGGCTCTGCGGGCTCGTGCATCCGAGCCGCGCCGGTTCTGCAACCGGCCTAGAATGACGAAAAATAACGGTCTCCTCCTGGAGCTCACAGCCAATTGTGGCGAAAAAGTGGCAAAGTGCCCACGGCCCTGCCGAGCTTTGGCGTCCGCTCAGCGCCGGTGCCGCAGTCGGCCTCGAATGACGAAAAATGACGGTCTCCTCCTGGAGCTCACAGCCAACTTGGCAAAAAGTTTCTAAGTGCCCACGGCCCTGCCGAGCTTTGGCGTCCGCCCAGCGCCGGTTCCGCAGTCGGCCTCGAATGACGAAAAATAACGGTCTCCTCCTGGAGCTCACAGCCAACTTGGCAAAAAGTTTCTAAGTGCCCACGGCCCTGCCGAGCTTTGGCGTCCGCTCAGCGCCGGTGCCGCAGTCGGCCTCGAATGACGAAAAATGACGGTCTCCTCCTGGAGCTCACAGCCAACTTGGCAAAAAGTTTCTAAGTGCCCACGGCCCTGCCGAGCTTTGGCGTCCGCCCAGCGCCGGTTCCGCAGTCGGCCTCGAATGACGAAAAATAACGGTCTCCTCCTGGAGCTCACAGCCAACTTGGCAAAAAGTTTCTAAGTGCCCACGGCCCTGCCGAGCTTTGGCGTCCGCTCAGCGCCGGTGCCGCAGTCGGCCTCGAATGACGAAAAATGACGGTCTCCTCCTGGAGCTCACAGCCAACTTGGCAAAAAGTTTCTAAGTGCCCACGGCCCTGCCGAGCTTTGGCGTCCGCCCAGCGCCGGTTCCGCAGTCGGCCTCGAATGACGAAAAATAACGGTCTCCTCCTGGAGCTCACAGCCAACTTGGCAAAAAGTTTCTAAGTGCCCACGGCCCTGCCGAGCTTTGGCGTCCGCTCAGCGCCGGTGCCGCAGTCGGCCTCGAATGACGAAAAATGACGGTCTCCTCCTGGAGCTCACAGCCAACTTGGCAAAAAGTTTCTAAGTGCCCACGGCCCTGCCGAGCTTTGGCGTCCGCCCAGCGCCGGTTCCGCAGTCGGCCTCGAATGACGAAAAATAACGGTCTCCTCCTGGAGCTCACAGCCAACTTGGCAAAAAGTTTCTAAGTGCCCACGGCCCTGCCGAGCTTTGGCGTCCGCCCAGCGCCGGTTCCGCAGTCGGCCTCGAATGACGAAAAATAACGGTCTCCTCCTGGAGCTCACAGCCAACTTGGCAAAAAGTTTCTAAGTGCCCACGGCCCTGCCGAGCTTTGGCGTCCGCCCAGCGCCGGTTCCGCAGTCGGCCTCGAATGACGAAAAATAACGGTCTCCTCCTGGAGCTCACAGCCAACTTGGCAAAAAGTTTCTAAGTGCCCACGGCCCTGCCGAGCTTTGGCGTCCGCTCAGCGCCGGTTCCGCAGTCGGCCTCGAATGACGAAAAATGACGGTCTCCTCCTGGAGCTCACAGCCAACTTGGCAAAAAGTTTCTAAGTGCCCACGGCCCTGCCGAGCTTTGGCGTCCGCCCAGCGCCGGTTCCGCAGTCGGCCTCGAATGACGAAAAATAACGGTCTCCTCCTGGAGCTCACAGCCAACTTGGCAAAAAGTTTCTAAGTGCCCACGGCCCTGCCGAGCTTTGGCGTCCGCTCAGCGCCGGTGCCGCAGTCGGCCTCGAATGACGAAAAATGACGGTCTCCTCCTGGAGCTCACAGCCAACTTGGCAAAAAGTTTCTAAGTGCCCACGGCCCTGCCGAGCTTTGGCGTCCGCCCAGCGCCGGTTCCGCAGTCGGCCTCGAATGACGAAAAATAACGGTCTCCTCCTGGAGCTCACAGCCAACTTGGCAAAAAGTTTCTAAGTGCCCACGGCCCTGCCGAGCTTTGGCGTCCGCCCAGCGCCGGTTCCGCAGTCGGCCTCGAATGACGAAAAATAACGGTCTCCTCCTGGAGCTCACAGCCAACTTGGCAAAAAGTTTCTAAGTGCCCACGGCCCTGCCGAGCTTTGGCGTCCGCCCAGCGCCGGTTCCGCAGTCGGCCTCGAATGACGAAAAATAACGGTCTCCTCCTGGAGCTCACAGCCAACTTGGCAAAAAGTTTCTAAGTGCCCACGGCCCTGCCGAGCTTTGGCGTCCGCTCAGCGCCGGTTCCGCAGTCGGCCTCGAATGACGAAAAATGACGGTCTCCTCCTGGAGCTCACAGCCAACTTGGCAAAAAGTTTCTAAGTGCCCACGGCCCTGCCGAGCTTTGGCGTCCGCCCAGCGCCGGTTCCGCAGTCGGCCTCGAATGACGAAAAATAACGGTCTCCTCCTGGAGCTCACAGCCAACTTGGCAAAAAGTTTCTAAGTGCCCACGGCCCTGCCGAGCTTTGGCGTCCGCTCAGCGCCGGTGCCGCAGTCGGCCTCGAATGACGAAAAATGACGGTCTCCTCCTGGAGCTCACAGCCAACTTGGCAAAAAGTTTCTAAGTGCCCACGGCCCTGCCGAGCTTTGGCGTCCGCCCAGCGCCGGTTCCGCAGTCGGCCTCGAATGACGAAAAATAACGGTCTCCTCCTGGAGCTCACAGCCAACTTGGCAAAAAGTTTCTAAGTGCCCACGGCCCTGCCGAGCTTTGGCGTCCGCCCAGCGCCGGTTCCGCAGTCGGCCTCGAATGACGAAAAATAACGGTCTCCTCCTGGAGCTCACAGCCAACTTGGCAAAAAGTTTCTAAGTGCCCACGGCCCTGCCGAGCTTTGGCGTCCGCCCAGCGCCGGTTCCGCAGTCGGCCTCGAATGACGAAAAATAACGGTCTCCTCCTGGAGCTCACAGCCAACTTGGCAAAAAGTTTCTAAGTGCCCACGGCCCTGCCGAGCTTTGGCGTCCGCTCAGCGCCGGTTCCGCAGTCGGCCTCGAATGACGAAAAATGACGGTCTCCTCCTGGAGCTCACAGCCAACTTGGCAAAAAGTTTCTAAGTGCCCACGGCCCTGCCGAGCTTTGGCGTCCGCCCAGCGCCGGTTCCGCAGTCGGCCTCGAATGACGAAAAATAACGGTCTCCTCCTGGAGCTCACAGCCAACTTGGCAAAAAGTTTCTAAGTGCCCACGGCCCTGCCGAGCTTTGGCGTCCGCTCAGCGCCGGTGCCGCAGTCGGCCTCGAATGACGAAAAATGACGGTCTCCTCCTGGAGCTCACAGCCAACTTGGCAAAAAGTTTCTAAGTGCCCACGGCCCTGCCGAGCTTTGGCGTCCGCCCAGCGCCGGTTCCGCAGTCGGCCTCGAATGACGAAAAATAACGGTCTCCTCCTGGAGCTCACAGCCAACTTGGCAAAAAGTTTCTAAGTGCCCACGGCCCTGCCGAGCTTTGGCGTCCGCCCAGCGCCGGTTCCGCAGTCGGCCTCGAATGACGAAAAATAACGGTCTCCTCCTGGAGCTCACAGCCAACTTGGCAAAAAGTTTCTAAGTGCCCACGGCCCTGCCGAGCTTTGGCGTCCGCCCAGCGCCGGTTCCGCAGTCGGCCTCGAATGACGAAAAATAACGGTCTCCTCCTGGAGCTCACAGCCAACTTGGCAAAAAGTTTCTAAGTGCCCACGGCCCTGCCGAGCTTTGGCGTCCGCTCAGCGCCGGTTCCGCAGTCGGCCTCGAATGACGAAAAATGACGGTCTCCTCCTGGAGCTCACAGCCAACTTGGCAAAAAGTTTCTAAGTGCCCACGGCCCTGCCGAGCTTTGGCGTCCGCCCAGCGCCGGTTCCGCAGTCGGCCTCGAATGACGAAAAATAACGGTCTCCTCCTGGAGCTCACAGCCAACTTGGCAAAAAGTTTCTAAGTGCCCACGGCCCTGCCGAGCTTTGGCGTCCGCCCAGCGCCGGTTCCGCAGTCGGCCTCGAATGACGAAAAATAACGGTCTCCTCCTGGAGCTCACAGCCAACTTGGCAAAAAGTTTCTAAGTGTCACATCTGTGAAAAAACGACTAAGTGTCAACTTTCGAAAAAACGGCTAAGTGTCAACTTTCGAAAAAACGGCAAAGTGTCACATCTCTGAAAAAACGGCTAAGTGTCGACTTTCGAAAAAACGGCTAAGTGTCAACTTTCGAAAAAACGGCAAAGTGTCACATCTCTGAAAAAACGGCTAAGTGTCACATCTCTGAAAAAACGGCTAAGTGTCACATCTCTGAAAAAACGGCTAAGTGTCGCCTCTCTGAAAAAACGGCAAAGTGTCAACTTTCGAAAAAACGACAGAGTGTCGCCTCTCTGAAAAAACGACTAAGTGTCGACTCTGAGAAAATGGCAAAGTGCCCACGGCTCTGCGGGCTCGTGCATCCGACCCGCGCCGGTTCCCCAGCCGGCCTGATATAAGGCAAAACCAGCCTCTCCGCCTGGAGCTCAGAGCCAACTTGGCGAATATTTTCTAAGTGCCCACGGCTCTGCGTGGCTACGGCGTCTGCCCAGCGCCGGTTCCTGGGTCGAACCCCGAGGACGAGGAATGCCGGTCTCCGCCTGGAGGTCCCAGCTTAATCGGCGAAAATTTTCTAAGTGCCCACGGCTCTGCCGGGCTCGTGCATCCGACCCGCGCCGGTTCCCCAGCCGGCCTGAAATAAGGCAAAACCAGGCTCTCCCCCTGGAGCTCAGAGCCAATTGTGGCGAAAAAACGACTAAGTGTCAACTTTCGAAAAAACGACTAAGTGTCAACTTTCCAAAAAAACGGCTAAGTGTCGACTTTCGAAAAAACGGCTAAGTGTCAACTTTCGAAAAAACGACTAAGTGTCGCCTCTGAAAAAACGACTAAGTGTCGCCTCTCTGAAAAAACGACTAAGTGCCCACGGCTCTGCGGGGCTTGTGAGTCCGCCCCGCGCCGGTTCGGCGGTCGGCCTCAAAAAGCGAAAAATCAGCCTCTCTCCCTGGAGCTCACCAAAAATTTGTCGAAATTTTTCTAAGTTCTCCTCGAGGTACCAGGGGGTGAGGTACCCGGGCTAAGGTGCAGTACCTTTTTTGGTCTTCAGGTGCGCCAGAGTACAATGAAATGGTCCCAGTAGTCAGTGTACTCATCGACTTTCCCCCCGTTTTCCAAAGCACCCCGTTTACGAGTATGGAGGAGATGGTGCTGGTCTCCCCACGGCGTCGGACACGCCGTCCTCGACAGCACAAGGTCGGATAGAAGACCTGAAAAGCGCCGTGGCACGCGCTGGAGGTGTCACTGTGGCGAAAAAGTGACTAAGTGTCAACTTTCGAAAAAACGGCTAAGTGTCAACTTTCGAAAAAACGGCTAAGTGTCAACTTTCGAAAAAACTGCTAAGTGTCAACTTTCGAAAAAACGACTAAGTGTCGCCTCTCTGAAAAAACGGCAAAGTGTCAACTTTCGAAAAAACGACTAAGTGTCAACTTTCGAAAAAACGACTAAGTGTCACCTCTCTGAAAAAATGGCAAAGTGTCAACTGCGAATGTGGTGGTGCATGGAAGGAAGTGGAGGACGGCCGCCTCCTTAAACACAGGCCGGAGAGGAGCGTCAGGGCCAGGCTCCTCAAACATGGACCGAGTGTCGCCCTTAACACAGACCAAGGGGAGGACGGCCGCCTCCTTAAACACAGGCCGGAGAGGAGCGTCAGGGCCAGGCTCCTCAAACATGGACCGAGTGTCGCCCTTAACACAGACCAAGGGGAGGACGGCCGCCTCCTTAAACACAGGCCGGAGAGGAGCGTCAGGGCCAGGCTCCTCAAACATGGACCGAGTGTCGCCCTTAACACGGACCAAGGGGAGGACGGCCGCCTCCTTAAACACAGGCCGGAGAGGAGCGTCAGGGCCAGGCTCCTCAAACATGGACCGAGTGTCGCCCTTAACACGGACCAAGGGGAGGACGGCCGCCTCCTTAAACACAGGCCGGAGAGGAGCGTCAGGGCCAGGCTCCTCAAACATGGACCGAGTGTCGCCCTTAACACAGACCAAGGGGAGGACGGCCGCCTCCTTAAACACAGGCCGGAGAGGAGCGTCAGGGCCAGGCTCCTCAAACATGGACCGAGTGTCGCCCTTAACACGGACCAAGGGGAGGACGGCCGCCTCCTTAAACACAGGCCGGAGAGGAGCGTCAGGGCCAGGCTCCTCAAACATGGACCGAGTGTCGCCCTTAACACGGACCAAGGGGAGGACGGCCGCCTCCTTAAACACAGGCCGGAGAGGAGCGTCAGGGCCAGGCTCCTCAAACATGGACAGAGTGTCGCCCTTAACACAGACCAAGCGGAGGACGGCCGCCTCCCTAAATACAGGCCGAACCGGAGCGCGAGTGTCGCTCCTTAAACACGGACCGAGTGGAGGACGGCCGCCTCCTTAAACACAGGCCGAACAAAATGACACAAAGTGTCAACTGCGAATGTTGTCCATCCAAGGAAGGAGCGTGATGCCCGGCCGGCTCCTTAAACACAGGCCGAGAGTCGCCCCGGACGGTCCGCCTCGCGGCGCCCGTCTGCTCGGATAAAATGACACAAAGTGTCAACTACGAATGTTGTCCATCCAAGGAGGGAGCGTGATGCCGCGGCCGGCTCCGAAAACACAGGCCGAGAGTCGCCCCGGACGGTCCGCCTCGCGGCGCCCGTCTGCTCGGATAAAATGACACAAAGTGTCAACTGCGAATGTTGTCCATCCAAGGAAGGAGCGTGATGCCCGGCCGGCTCCTTAAACACAGGCCGAGAGTCGCCCCGGACGGTCCGCCTCGCGGCGCCCGCCCGCTCGGATAAAATGACACAAAGTGTCAACTACGAATGTTGTCCATCCAAGGAAGGAGCGTGATGCCCGGCCGGCTCCTTAAACACAGGCCGAGAGTCGCCCCGGACGGTCGCCTCGCGGCGCCCGTCTGCTCGGATAAAATGACACAAAGTGTCAACTACGAATGTTGTCCATCCAAGGAGGGAGCGTGATGCCCGGCCGGCTCCGAAAACACAGGCCGAGAGTCGCCCCGGACGGTCCGCCTCGCGGCGCCCGTCTGCTCGGATAAAATGACACAAAGTGTCAACTGCGAATGTTGTCCATCCAAGGAAGGAGCGTGATGCCCGGCCGGCTCCTTAAACACAGGCCGAGAGTCGCCCCGGACGGTCCGCCTCGCGGCGCCCGCCCGCTCGGATAAAATGACACAAAGTGTCAACTACGAATGTTGTCCATCCAAGGAAGGAGCGTGATGCCCGGCCGGCTCCTTAAACACAGGCCGAGAGTCGCCCCGGACGGTCGCCTCGCGGCGCCCGTCTGCTCGGATAAAATGACACAAAGTGTCAACTACGAATGTTGTCCATCCAAGGAGGGAGCGTGATGCCCGGCCGGCTCCGAAAACACAGGCCGAGAGTCGCCCCGGACGGTCCGCCTCGCGGCGCCCGTCTGCTCGGATAAAATGACACAAAGTGTCAACTACGAATGTTGTCCATCCAAGGAGGGAGCGTGAGGCCCGGCCGGCTCCGAAAACACAGGCCGAGAGTCGCCCCGGACGGTCCGCCTCTCGAGGCGCCCGCCCGCTCGGATAAAATGACACAAAGTGTCAACTACGAATGTTGTCCATCCAAGGAGGGAGCGTGATGCCCGGCCGGCTCCGAAAACACAGGCCGAGATTCGACCCCGGACGGGCCGTCTTCTCCCGGCGCCCGCCCGCGTACGCCCCCCATCCCCGGTCGCCCGTCTGCTCCCGGCGGGCCTCCGAGTACCCCCTCACCCAACTGACCGACTGGCACTCATGACCCGCCTTGGTAGGGCCTCCATCGGCCTCGGCTCGTCCGACGTCGGGTGGACGGTTCCTACCCACTGCGGGTCGCACTCTAGCGCCCCGGCCGCCGCGTGAGCGTGCGCTCCCCGCGCCGCCCCGCAGGCCCCGGCGCGACCGTACTGCGGCGAGACCGAGACGACCCGGTTTGGCATCCATCCCACCTAGCCACGATCCACGGAGGCCGAGCGAGCGGCTGAGTGTCGGGCGCCGCGCGTGCGAGCGTCCGCCGGCCGCGCCGGTCCTTCCGCGAATGTCGTTTCTCAAACCCTCCGGCTTGATAGCGGCGGCACCACGGGAAGCCGTCCACACACACACCGTCCGACCTCTATCCGAAAAGCCTTCCCGACCAACCGCGGTCGCGGGGGCGTCTGTCGCTCCGCATCGGGGGGGCGTATGGCTTCCGCGCTACGCGCTGCGGGCTCGGGGGGGCCGCAACGGCTGAGTCTGACTCGGCCGGGGCGCAGCTTCCCTCCCGGCAGTCAGCAATAGTGCCGATCGCGCCTGCCACCAGCCCCCTCCCC
>NW_028232433.1:0-12500 GCF_054491065.1 Syngnathus leptorhynchus | reverse complement strand
CTCCAGAGCTCCATAGCCCCGGAGCTCCATAGCCCCGGAGCTCCATAGCCCCGGAGCTCCAGAGCTCCATAGCCCCGGAGCTCCATAGCCCCGGAGCTCCATAGCCCCGGAGCTCCATAGCCCCGGAGCTCCATAGCCCCAGAGCTCCATACTTCCATAGCCCCAGAGCTCCATAGCTCCATACTTCCATAGCTCCAGCCGCGGAGGGTGCTGGCTGGTGGCTCCATAGCTCCATACTTCCATACTTGCAGCCACGGAGTTGGCTAAAATTGCACTAAGTGCGAAAGCCCATTCATTTACAACGGCGTGTCCGCCAGGCGGCGACATTTCCCCGTTACCGGTGGCTGCGCGGCGGGTGAGTGACAGAGCTTATCCGAGCGGCTGGAACTCTGCGCCGGCGTGGTCGAGCGTGAGGCCCCGGCCCTTTGGCTGCCTGGTACCTAAAACACTTCCATTGATCCAGCCACGGAGGGTGCTGGCTGGTGGCTCCATAGCTCCATAGCTCCATACCTCCAGAGCTCCAGAGCTCCATAGCACCAGAGCTCCATAGCTCCATAGCACCAGAGCTCCATAGCTCCATAGCACCAGAGCTCCATAGCTCCATAGCACCAGAGCTCCATAGCTCCATAGCACCAGAGCTCCATAGCTCCATAGCACCAGAGCTCCATAGCTCCATAGCACCAGAGCTCCATAGCTCCATAGCTCCAGCCTGGGTGGCTGGTGGCTCCATAGCTCCATACTTCCATAGCTCCAGTCAGAGAGTGTGCTAAAATTGCACTAAGTGCGAAAGCCCATTCATTTACAACGGCGTGTCCACAAGGCGGCGACATTTCCCCGTTACCGGTGGCTGCGCGGCGGGTGAGTGACAGAGCTTATCCGAGCGGCTGGAACTCTGCGCCGGCGTGGTCGAGCGTGAGGCCTCGGCCCTTTGGCTGCCTGGTACCTAAAACACTTCCATTGATCCAGCCACGGAGGGTGCGGCTGGTGGCTCCATAGCTCCATAGCTCCATACCTCCAGAGCTCCAGAGCTCCATAGCACCAGAGCTCCATAGCTCCATAGCACCAGAGCTCCATAGCACCAGAGCTCCATAGCACCAGAGCTCCATAGCTCCATAGCACCAGAGCTCCATAGCTCCATAGCACCAGAGCTCCATAGCTCCATAGCACCAGAGCTCCATAGCTCCATAGCTCCATAGCACCAGAGCTCCATAGCTCCATAGCACCAGAGCTCCATAGCTCCATAGCACCAGAGCTCCATAGCTCCATAGCACCAGAGCTCCATAGCTCCATAGCACCAGAGCTCCATAGCTCCATAGCACCAGAGCTCCATAGCTCCATAGCACCAGAGCTCCATAGCTCCATAGCACCAGAGCTCCATAGCTCCATAGCACCAGAGCTCCATAGCTCCATAGCACCAGAGCTCCATAGCTCCATAGCTCCAGGGCTCCATAGCTCCAGGGCTCCATAGCTCCATAGCTCCAGGGCTCCATAGCTCCAGGGCTCCAGGGCTCCATAGCTCCATACCTCCAGAGCTCCATAGCTCCATACTTCCAGAGCTCCATAGCTCCATAGCTCCATACTTCCATAGCTCCAGCCGCGGAAGGGTGCTGGCTGGTGGCTCCATAGCTCCATACTTCCATACTTGCAGCCACGGAGTTGGCTAAAATTGCACTAAGTGCGAAAGCCCATTCATTTACAACGGCGTGTCCGCCAGGCGGCGACATTTCCCCGTTACCGGTGGCTGCGCGGCGGGTGAGTGACAGAGCTTATCCGAGCGGCTGGAACTCTGCGCCGGCGTGGTCGAGCGTGAGGCCCCGGCCCTTTGGCTGCCTGGTACCTAAAACACTTCCATTGATCCAGCCACGGAGGGTGCTGGCTGGTGGCTCCATAGCTCCATAGCTCCATAGCACCAGAGCTCCATAGCTCCATAGCACCAGAGCTCCATAGCTCCATAGCACCAGAGCTCCATAGCTCCATAGCACCAGAGCTCCAGAGCTCCATAGCACCAGAGCTCCAGAGCTCCATAGCACCAGAGCTCCATAGCTCCATAGCACCAGAGCTCCAGAGCTCCATAGCACCAGAGCTCCATAGCTCCATAGCACCAGAGCTCCATAGCTCCATAGCACCAGAGCTCCATAGCTCCATAGCACCAGAGCTCCATAGCTCCATAGCACCAGAGCTCCATAGCTCCATAGCTCCAGGGCTCCATAGCTCCAGGGCTCCATAGCTCCATAGCTCCAGGGCTCCATAGCTCCAGGGCTCCAGGGCTCCATAGCTCCAGGGCTCCAGGGCTCCATAGCTCCATACCTCCAGAGCTCCATAGCTCCATACTTCCAGAGCTCCATAGCTCCATAGCGCCATACTTCCATAGCTCCATAGCTCCATACTTCCATAGCACCAGAGCTCCATAGCTCCAGAGCTCCATAGCTCCAGCCTGGGTGGCTGGTGGCTCCATAGCTCCATACTTCCATAGCTCCAGTCAGAGAGTTGGCGAAAATTGCACTAAGTGCGAAAGCCCATTCATTTACAACGGCGTGTCCACAAGGCGGCGACATTTCCCCGTTACCGGTGGCTGCGCGGCGGGTGAGTGACAGAGCTTATCCGAGCGGCTGGAACTCTGCGCCGGCGTGGTCGAGCGTGAGGCCTCGGCCCTTTGGCTGCCTGGTACCTAAAACACTTCCATTGATCCAGCCACGGAGGGTGCTGGCTGGTGGCTCCATAGCTCCATAGCTCCATAGCTCCATAGCTCCATAGCTCCATACTTCCATAGCTCCATACTTCCATAGCTCCAGACTTCCATAGCTCCATAGCTCCATAGCTCCATAGCTCCATACTTCCAGAGCGCCATAGCTCCATAGCACCAGAGCTCCAGAGCTCCATAGCTCCATAGCTCCATAGCCCCAGAGCTCCATAGCTCCATAGCTCCATAGGCTCCAGAGCTCCATACTTCCATAGCTCCAGAGCTCCAGCCTGTCTGGTGGCTCCATAGCTCCATAGCTCCATACTTGCAGCCACGGAGCTGGCGAAAATTGCACTAAGTGCGAAAGCCCATTCATTTACAACGGCGTGTCCACAAGGCGGGCGACATTTCCCGTTACCGGTGGCTGCTTAGCGGGAGAGTGACAGAGCTTATCCGAGCGGCTGGAACTCTGGGCCGGCCTGGTCGAGCGGCTGGCCTCGGTAGTTGAGGTACCAGGGGCGGGCTGGGGAGCTCCAGGCGGGGCTTGTGAGAGAGTGTAGCCGAGCGGCTGGAACTCTGGGCCGGCGTGGTTGAGCAGCATGCCCGCGGAGGTGGCTCTTCCATAGGCACGGAGGGTGCTGGAGCTCCACACTTCCCTAGGCACGGGAGGGTGCTGGAGCTCCACACTTCCATAGCTCCAGGCACGGAGGGTGCTGGAGCTCCACACTTCCATAGGCACGGAGGGTGCTGGAGCTCCATACTTCCATAGCTCCAGGCACGGAGGGTGCTGGAGCGCCACACTTCCATAGGCAGGGAGGGTGCTGGAGCTCCACACTTCCATAGGCACGGAGGGTGCTGGAGCTCCACACTTCCATAGGCAGGGAGGGTGCTGGAGCTCCACACTTCCATAGGCAGGGAGGGTGCTGGAGCTCCACACTTCCATAGGCAGGGAGGGTGCTGGAGCTCCACACTTCCATAGGCAGGGAGGGTGCTGGAGCTCCACACTTCCATAGGCAGGGAGGGTGCTGGAGCTCCACACTTCCATAGGCAGGGAGGGGTGCTGGAGCTCCACACTTCCATAGGCAGGGAGGGTGCTGGAGCTCCACACTTCCATAGGCAGGGAGGGTGCTGGAGCTCCACACTTCCATAGGCAGGGAGGGTGCTGGAGCTCCACACTTCCATAGGCAGGGAGGGTGCTGGAGCTCCACACTTCCATAGGCAGGGAGGGTGCTGGAGCTCCACACTTCCATAGGCAGGGAGGGTGCTGGAGCTCCACACTTCCATAGGCAGGGAGGGTGCTGGAGCTCCACACTTCCATAGGCAGGGAGGGTGCTGGAGCTCCACACTTCCATAGGCAGGGAGGGTGCTGGAGCTCCACACTTCCATAGGCAGGGAGGGTGCTGGAGCTCCACACTTCCATAGGCAGGGAGGGTGCTGGAGCTCCACACTTCCATAGGCAGGGAGGGTGCTGGAGCTCCACACTTCCATAGGCAGGGAGGGTGCTGGAGCTCCACACTTCCATAGGCAGGGAGGGTGCTGGAGCTCCACACTTCCATAGGCAGGGAGGGTGCTGGAGCTCCACACTTCCATAGGCAGGGAGGGTGCTGGAGCTCCACACTTCCATAGGCAGGGAGGGTGCTGGAGCTCCACACTTCCATAGGCAGGGAGGGTGCTGGAGCTCCACACTTCCATAGGCAGGGAGGGTGCTGGAGCTCCACACTTCCATAGGCAGGGAGGGTGCTGGAGCTCCACACTTCCATAGGCAGGGAGGGTGCTGGAGCTCCACACTTCCATAGGCAGGGAGGGTGCTGGAGCTCCACACTTCCATAGGCAGGGAGGGTGCTGGAGCTCCACACTTCCATAGGCAGGGAGGGTGCTGGAGCTCCACACTTCCATAGGCAGGGAGGGTGCTGGAGCTCCACACTTCCATAGGCAGGGAGGGTGCTGGAGCTCCACACTTCCATAGGCAGGGAGGGTGCTGGAGCTCCACACTTCCATAGGCAGGGAGGGTGCTGGAGCTCCACACTTCCATAGGCAGGGAGGGTGCTGGAGCTCCACACTTCCATAGGCAGGGAGGGTGCTGGAGCTCCACACTTCCATAGGCAGGGAGGGTGCTGGAGCTCCACACTTCCATAGGCAGGGAGGGTGCTGGAGCTCCACACTTCCATAGGCAGGGAGGGTGCTGGAGCTCCACACTTCCATAGGCAGGGAGGGTGCTGGAGCTCCACACTTCCATAGGCAGGGAGGGTGCTGGAGCTCCACACTTCCATAGGCAGGGAGGGTGCTGGAGCTCCACACTTCCATAGGCAGGGAGGGTGCTGGAGCTCCACACTTCCATAGGCAGGGAGGGTGCTGGAGCTCCACACTTCCATAGGCAGGGAGGGTGCTGGAGCTCCACACTTCCATAGGCAGGGAGGGTGCTGGAGCTCCACACTTCCATAGGCAGGGAGGGTGCTGGAGCTCCACACTTCCATAGGCAGGGAGGGTGCTGGAGCTCCACACTTCCATAGGCAGGGAGGGTGCTGGAGCTCCACACTTCCATAGGCAGGGAGGGTGCTGGAGCTCCACACTTCCATAGGCAGGGAGGGTGCTGGAGCTCCACACTTCCATAGGCAGGGAGGGTGCTGGAGCTCCACACTTCCATAGGCAGGGAGGGTGCTGGAGCTCCACACTTCCATAGGCAGGGAGGGTGCTGGAGCTCCACACTTCCATAGGCAGGGAGGGTGCTGGAGCTCCACACTTCCATAGGCAGGGAGGGTGCTGGAGCTCCACACTTCCATAGGCAGGGAGGGTGCTGGAGCTCCACACTTCCATAGGCAGGGAGGGTGCTGGAGCTCCACACTTCCATAGGCAGGGAGGGTGCTGGAGCTCCACACTTCCATAGGCAGGGAGGGTGCTGGAGCTCCACACTTCCATAGGCAGGGAGGGTGCTGGAGCTCCACACTTCCATAGGCAGGGAGGGTGCTGGCACATCCACACTTCCAGCCACGGAGCATGCTGGCACTTCCACCTTGCTTGCTAAGTCGGCGTGATCTTGCCCAAAAAGTCCCTCCTCACCTCCAGCTGGAAGTGGAAAAAAATCCTCCACCTGCTTGGCCGAGGTTCTGGAAGCCAGCAGCTCGCAGAATGTTGCCAAAGTTTCACTGGAAGGAAAAGAAAAGAGAAGACCGAGTGCGCATTTCACCTACCGCCGAATGTCCACAAGAGGGAAGTGTCACTCCGTCGCAGAATCTGCGCCGACGCACTCGGCACCCTTCGAATTTATGGTGCCGGTGCGGGTGTTCTGGGTGCAAAAAGGCCGCCCAAGTGGTAGAAAAAAATCAGACTTCGTCTCTTAGGTCGAAATTAATGCCAAGTTTTGAAATGCGCTGGCAGGGGTGGACCAGGGCCCGTTAGAAGTGCTTAGGCGAGGTCCTGGAAGCCTAACCCGGCGTGATCTTGTGCAAAAAGCCGCTGCTGAGCTCCAGCTGGAAGTGTAAAAAGAACCGGGCTGGATCAAAAAAAGAACCGGGCGGCCCGTTAAAATTGCTTAGCCGAGGTCCTGGAACCCTAACCCGGCGTGATCTTGTGCAAAAAGCCGCTGCTGAGCTCCAGCTGGAAGTGTAAAAAGAACCGGGCTGGTTCAAAAAAAGAACCGGGCGACCCGTTAGAAGTGCTTAGCCGAGGTCCTGGAAGCCTAACCCGGCGTGATCTTGTGCAAAAAGCCGCTGCTGAGCTCCAGCTGGAAGTGGAAAAAGAACCGGGCTGGATCAAAAAAGAACCGGGCTGGATCAAAAAAGAACCGGGCGGCCCGTTAAAATTGCTTAGCCGAGGTCCTGGAAGCCTAACACGGCGTGATCTTGTGCAAAAAACCGCTCCCGAGCTCCAGCTGGAAGTGTAAAAAGAACCGGGCTGGATAAAAAAAGAACCGGGCTGGATCAAAAAAGAACCGGGCGACCCGTTAAAATTGCTTAGCCGAGGTCCTGGAAGCCTAACCCGGCGTGATCTTGTGCAAAAAGCCGCTGCTGAGCTCCAGCTGGAAGTGGAAAAAGAACCGGGCTGGATCAAAAAAGAACCGGGCTGGATCAAAAAAGAACCGGGCGGCCCGTTAAAATTGCTTAGCCGAGGTCCTGGAAGCCTAACACGGCGTGATCTTGTGCAAAAAACCGCTCCCGAGCTCCAGCTGGAAGTGTAAAAAGAACCGGGCTGGATAAAAAAAGAACCGGGCTGGATCAAAAAAGAACCGGGCGACCCGTTAAAATTGCTTAGCCGAGGTCCTGGAAGCCTAACACGGCGTGATCTTGTGCAAAAAGCCGCTCCCGAGCTCCAGCTGGAAGTGTAAAAAGAACCGGGCTGGATAAAAAAAGAACCGGGCTGGATCAAAAAAGAACCGGGCGACCCGTTAAAATTGCTTAGCCGAGGTCCTGGAAGCCTAACCCGGCGTGATCTTGTGCAAATAGCCGCTGCCGAGCTCCAGCTGGAAGTGTGAAAAGAACCGGGCTGGATAAAAAAAAGAACCGGGCTGGATCAAAAAAGAACCGGGCGACCCGTTAAAATTGCTTAGCCGAGGTCCTGGAAGCCTAACACGGCGTGATCTTGTGCAAAAAACCGCTCCCGAGCTCCAGCTGGAAGTGTAAAAAGAACCGGGCTGGATAAAAAAAGAACCGGGCTGGATCAAAAAAGAACCGGGCGACCCGTTAAAATTGCTTAGCCGAGGTCCTGGAAGCCTAACCCGGCGTGATCTTGTGCAAAAAGCCGCTCCCGAGCTCCAGCTGGAAGTGTAAAAAGAACCGGGCTGGATAAAAAAAGAACCGGGCTGGATCAAAAAAGAACCGGGCGACCCGTTAAAATTGCTTAGCCGAGGTCCTGGAAGCCTAACACGGCGTGTTCTTGTGCAAAAAGCCGCTCCCAAGCTCCAGCTGGAAGTGTAAAAAGAACCGGGCTGGATAAAAAAAAGAACCGGGCTGGATCAAAAAAGAACCGGGCGACCCGTTAAAATTGCTTAGCCGAGGTCCTGGAAGCCTAACACGGCGTGATCTTGTGCAAAAAGCCGCTCCCGAGCTCCAGCTGGAAGTGTAAAAAGAACCGGGCTGGATAAAAAAAGAACCGGGCTGGATAAAAAAAAGAACCGGGCGACCCGTTAAAATTGCTTAGCCGAGGTCCTGGAAGCCTAACACGGCGTGTTCTTGTGCAAAAAGCCGCTCCCGAGCTCCAGCTGGAAGTGTAAAAAGAACCAGGCTGGATAAAAAAAAGAACCGGGCTGGATCAAAAAAGAACCGGGCGACCCGTTAAAATTGCTTAGCCGAGGTCCTGGAAGCCTAACACGGCGTGATCTTGTGCAAAAAGCCGCTCCCGAGCTCCAGCTGGAAGTGTAAAAAGAACCGGGCTGGATAAAAAAAGAACCGGGCTGGATAAAAAAAAGAACCGGGCGACCCGTTAAAATTGCTTAGCCGAGGTCCTGGAAGCCTAACACGGCGTGTTCTTGTGCAAAAAGCCGCTCCCGAGCTCCAGCTGGAAGTGTAAAAAGAACCAGGCTGGATAAAAAAAAGAACCGGGCTGGATCAAAAAAGAACCGGGCGACCCGTTAAAATTGCTTAGCCGAGGTCCTGGAAGCCTAACACGGCGTGATCTTGTGCAAAAAGCCGCTCCCGAGCTCCAGCTGGAAGTGTAAAAAGAACCGGGCTGGATAAAAAAAGAACCGGGCTGGATAAAAAAAAGAACCGGGCGACCCGTTAAAATTGCTTAGCCGAGGTCCTGGAAGCCTAACACGGCGTGATCTTGTGCAAAAAGCCGCTCCCGAGCTCCAGCTGGAAGTGTAAAAAGAACCAGGCTGGATAAAAAAAAGAACCGGGCTGGATCAAAAAAGAACCGGGCGACCCGTTAAAATTGCTTAGCCGAGGTCCTGGAAGCCTAACACGGCGTGTTCTTGTGCAAAAAGCCGCTCCCGAGCTCCAGCTGGAAGTGTAAAAAGAACCAGGCTGGATAAAAAAAAGAACCGGGCTGGTTCAAAAAAGAACCGGGCAACCCGTTAAAATTGCTTAGCCGAGGTCCTGGAAGCCTAACACGGCGTGTTCTTGTGCAAAAAGCCGCTCCCGAGCTCCAGCTGGAAGTGTAAAAAGAACCAGGCTGGATAAAAAAAAGAACCGGGCTGGATCAAAAAAGAACCGGGCGACCCGTTAAAATTGCTTAGCCGAGGTCCTGGAAGCCTAACACGGCGTGTTCTTGTGCAAAAAGCCGCTCCCGAGCTCCAGCTGGAAGTGTAAAAAGAACCAGGCTGGATAAAAAAAAGAACCGGGCTGGTTCAAAAAAGAACCGGGCAACCCGTTAAAATTGCTTAGCCGAGGTCCTGGAAGCCTAACACGGCGTGATCTTGTGCAAAAAGCCGCTCCCGAGCTCCAGCTGGAAGTGTAAAAAGAACCGGGCTGGATAAAAAAAGAACCGGGCTGGATAAAAAAAAAGAACCGGGCGACCCTTAAAATTGCTTAGCCGAGGTCCTGGAAGCCTAACACGGCGTGATCTTGTGCAAAAAGCCGCTCCCGAGCTCCAGCTGGAAGTGTAAAAAGAACCAGGCTGGATAAAAAAAAGAACCGGGCTGGATCAAAAAAGAACCGGGCGACCCGTTAAAATTGCTTAGCCGAGGTCCTGGAAGCCTAACACGGCGTGATCTTGTGCAAAAAGCCGCTCCCGAGCTCCAGCTGGAAGTGTAAAAAGAACCAGGCTGGATAAAAAAAAGAACCGGGCTGGATCAAAAAAGAACCGGGCGACCCGTTAAAATTGCTTAGCCGAGGTCCTGGAAGCCTAACACGGCGTGTTCTTGTGCAAAAAGCCGCTCCCGAGCTCCAGCTGGAAGTGTAAAAAGAACCAGGCTGGATAAAAAAAAGAACCGGGCTGGATCAAAAAAGAACCGGGCGACCCGTTAAAATTGCTTAGCCGAGGTCCTGGAAGCCTAACACGGCGTGTTCTTGTGCAAAAAGCCGCTCCCGAGCTCCAGCTGGAAGTGTAAAAAGAACCAGGCTGGATAAAAAAAAGAACCGGGCTGGATCAAAAAAGAACCGGGCGACCCGTTAAAATTGCTTAGCTGAGGTCCTGGAAGCCTAACACGGCGTGATCTTGTGCAAAAAGCCGCTCCCGAGCTCCAGCTGGAAGTGTAAAAAGAACCGGGCTGGATAAAAAAAAAGAACCGGGCTGGTTCAAAAAAGAACCGGGCAACCCGTTAAAATTGCTTAGCCGAGGTCCTGGAAGCCTAACCCGGCGTGATCTTGCCCGAAAGTCGGCCTCTATACTTCCATTTTAGGTACCAGGGGCTATTAGTGTACTTGGTCCCACTAGTCAGTGTACTCATCCAGTTACCCCCCGTTTTCCAAAACACCATCGGCACGTATAAGGGGGGGACTCTTGAGAGAGATGAGGTATATGGCAGCGCAACACCAATCCGCTCCGCGCTGGTTCCCATGTCGGCTACGGATGAATAAAACCAGCCTGTCCCCCCTGGAGCTCACGAGACACGGAATTTTTTCTAAGTGCCAACGGCTCTTCCGAGCAAACGTGTCCGCTCCGGCTGGTTCCCCCGTCGGCCTCGAATGACGAAAAATGCCGGTCTCCGCCCGGAGCTCATGACAAACGAAAAATTTTCTAAGTGCCAACGGCACTAGCGAGCGAATGTGTCCGCTCGGCGCTGGTTCCCGGGTCGAACCCGGAAGACGAAAAACGCCGCTCTCCGCCCGGAGCTCATGACAAACGAAAAATTTTCTAAGTGCCAACGGCACTAGCGAGCGAATGTGTCCGCTCGGCGCTGGTTCCCGGGTCGAACCCGGAAGACGAAAAACGCCGCTCTCCGCCCGGAGCTCATGACAAACGAAAAATTTTCTAAGTGCCAACGGCACTAGCGAGCGAATGTGTCCGCTCGGCGCTGGTTCCCGGGTCGAACCCGGAAGACGAAAAACGCCGCTCTCCGCCCGGAGCTCATGACAAACGAAACATTTTCTAAGTGCCAACGGCACTAGCGAGCGAATGTGTCCGCTCGGCGCTGGTTCCCGGGTCGAACCCGGAAGACGAAAAACGCCGCTCTCCGCCCGGAGCTCATGACAAACGAAAAATTTTCTAAGTGCCAACGGCACTTGCGAGCGAATGTGTCCGCTCGGCGCTGGTTCCCGGGTCGGACCCGGAAGACGAAAAACGCCGGTCTCCGCCCGGAGCTCATGACAAACGAAAAATTTTCTAAGTGCCAACGGCACTAGCGAGCGAATGTGTCCGCTCGGCGCTGGTTCCCGGGTCGGACCCGGAAGACGAAAAACGCCGGTCCTCGCCTGGAGGTCCCAGCAAAATCGGCGAAAAAACGACTAAGTGTCAACTTTCGAAAAAACGACTAAGTGCCCACGGCTCTGCGGGGCTTGTGAGTCCGCCCCGCGCCGGTTCGGTGGTCGGCCTCAAAAAGCAAAAAATCAGCCTCTCTCCCTGGAGCTCACCTCGAGGTACCAGGGGGTGAGGTACCCGGGCTAAGGTGCAGTACCTTTTTTGGTCTTCAGGTGCGCCAGAGTACAATGAAATGGTCCCAGTAGTCAGTGTACTCATCGACTTTCCCCCCGTTTTCCAAAGCACCTCGTTTACGAGTATGGAGGAGATGGTGCTGGTCTCCCCACGGCGTCGGACACGCCGTCCTCGACAGCACAAGGTCGGATAGAAGACCTGGAAAGCGCCGTGGCACGCGCTGGAGGTGGGCACTTTGGCGAAAAAACGACTAAGTGTCAACTTTCGAAAAAACGACTAAGTGTCAACTTTCGAAAAAACGGCTAAGTGTCAACTTTCGAAAAAACGACTAAGTGTCACCTCTCTGAAAAAATGGCAAAGTGTCGCCTCTCTGAAATTTTTCTAAGTGCCCACGGCTCTGCGGGCTCGTGCATCCGAGCCGCGCCGGTTCTGCAACCGGCCTAGAATGACGAAAAATAACGGTCTCCTCCTGGAGCTCACAGCCAATTGTGGCGAAAAAGTGGCAAAGTGCCCACGGCCCTGCCGAGCTTTGGCGTCCGCTCAGCGCCGGTGCCGCAGTCGGCCTCGAATGACGAAAAATGACGGTCTCCTCCTGGAGCTCACAGCCAACTTGGCAAAAAGTTTCTAAGTGCCCACGGCCCTGCCGAGCTTTGGCGTCCGCCCAGCGCCGGTTCCGCAGTCGGCCTCGAATGACGAAAAATAACGGTCTCCTCCTGGAGCTCACAGCCAACTTGGCAAAAAGTTTCTAAGTGCCCACGGCCCTGCCGAGCTTTGGCGTCCGCTCAGCGCCGGTGCCGCAGTCGGCCTCGAATGACGAAAAATGACGGTCTCCTCCTGGAGCTCACAGCCAACTTGGCAAAAAGTTTCTAAGTGCCCACGGCCCTGCCGAGCTTTGGCGTCCGCCCAGCGCCGGTTCCGCAGTCGGCCTCGAATGACGAAAAATAACGGTCTCCTCCTGGAGCTCACAGCCAACTTGGCAAAAAGTTTCTAAGTGCCCACGGCCCTGCCGAGCTTTGGCGTCCGCTCAGCGCCGGTGCCGCAGTCGGCCTCGAATGACGAAAAATGACGGTCTCCTCCTGGAGCTCACAGCCAACTTGGCAAAAAGTTTCTAAGTGCCCACGGCCCTGCCGAGCTTTGGCGTCCGCCCAGCGCCGGTTCCGCAGTCGGCCTCGAATGACGAAAAATAACGGTCTCCTCCTGGAGCTCACAGCCAACTTGGCAAAAAGTTTCTAAGTGCCCACGGCCCTGCCGAGCTTTGGCGTCCGCTCAGCGCCGGTGCCGCAGTCGGCCTCGAATGACGAAAAATGACTGGTCTCCTCCTGGAGCTCACAGCCAACTTGGCAAAAAGTTTCTA
>NW_028232432.1:0-36006 GCF_054491065.1 Syngnathus leptorhynchus | reverse complement strand
GACGCATTTCCATTAAGTCGAGTCACAAGTGCCGCAATGGTGGATATCGGCTACGTCGCAGATATCGATGCTGCAGACTTCTTCTCTTTGCCTCCGGCAGGTGGCGCTTTGCCGTCCAGTGGTGGAGCGGCAGGTTCTTTGGTGGAAGGGCAAGTCGGCGAGAACGGAAGCAATGGCGAACTTGATGTTTCACAAGGCACACTGAACACGATGCTGCCTCAGGCGACGATGAGTTTGCCAACAAGTCCCGCGCCAGAGATCGGAATTTCACTGTTGCGAAATGGTTTGCCAACGTCGGAGTTTGAGCATGCGGAAACTCTTGCGACAAGCGAATCGGAATCAACAGTTGAAAGCATGCCGGTAGTCGTTTCGCCGTTCACGACGCCGCCCGTCTTTGTTGAATCACCAATCGACAAGTTGTTTTTTGGCGCGGCGTTTGAATCTCTATTCGACAAACTGCAGGCGTAGACCTGGTTTCGAAGGTTCTGAAGCCACCTGTAGAGTTGGCCGCGGGGTCGACTTCAAGGTGACTGAAAAAAAAGTCAAAAAGCATGTGACAAATCACAACGTCAGACCAATTACCTGCGGGCGGGCATCCGAATAGTTTCGCTGGCGAACACGTGAATCGCCCGAGTTGTCTGCAGTGGTTTTCACCTCAGATTGGAGAACACAATGTTTCGAAACCGATTCGTCGCAGCTGCATTGGTTGCATTCGTTTTTTCGGCAGCGACCAGTGTCGTCAATGCCGAAGAAGTCTTGAGAGGCAATAGCGGTCTCAGTATCGCTGCAACACCGCAAATGGCACTCGACAACGCCATCGATGCGTACTTCTTGCAAATGGAAAACGCCTGGCAGGAATTGGAACAGGACTGGGACAATGTTGACTTGATTGACTTTGATGTCATCTTCAGTCCCGCAGTCCAATTGCCCTCAGGCAGATGGGAAGTTCAGTTTTCAGGTTGGATGTTGTTTGACTGCTACAACGACGGGCCTGGAGGCGGCCCACCAGTTCCAGTCGGATTCTAAATAAAAGTCATTCCACTCGTCTTGACCGACTTTCGGTCGAGACGAGTGTTTTTTTATCGAGCGGAAACTGTGTCGGCCTTGTCAGGATAGCGGATGGCCAACCAGCGAGACTCGCGTTCGTACAAATGAGTCCAGTTGGCTTCGCGATACATGTCGCGTCGTTTTTTTGCGTGCCAGTAGTTGTCAGCAGACGTTTTGACCATGCGTTCCAACTGGCCAAGTGCGGCTCCGAAGCGGCCCTTGCGACGGTCACGGCGGACGGTTACCAGGCCATACTTGTTGTCTTTGGTGTCGACCCAACGGTCGAGTTGTTTGTACGCGGCTTCGAATGCTTTGTCATGAGCGGCTTTGTCTTCGATCGGATGCTCCTTCACCACATCGCTTAATTCCATATACCCAATCGCTCGAGCTTTTCGGTAAAGGGCATCGACAAGGGCTTCGTGCGAGGCTTTCACCTTTTTGTTTTGAGCGGCGGATGTTCCCAGGCCTGTGTTGGCAACGATGGCGTCGACATCGACGTCTTTGATTACGGCATCAGCAGCGGCGACGACATCGGCAAGATGTTGCTTGCGATGTTTTTCGTGGTCCAGCCAGTGCAATCGCGTTTGCAGAGTCTTCAAACGCAGGTCGCCCTTCGCTTCCTTCAGCAGCGCTTCAAATTTTTTGTCGAAGTCCGCTCGCTTGCCATCCTGTTTGAAATTCTTCAATTCATCAATCGCCGAAATGGCGGCAGCTTTTGATGGTGATGGCGATTTTCGATGAGTCGTAACGACGTAATCAATCGGATAGCCGACAGGGCGTTGGCCGTTGCCAGTCGACTGATCATTTTTGGCTCCGTAAGTCACAGTGCCCCGAAGAATGTCGCCCGCTTCAACCCAGGCCGGTACAGCGTTGTCGGAAGGTGCTCGGACAAAAAGAGCCATCGATTCATTGTTGTTTAGGCGTGACGAACGGACAGCCGACTTACGCAGAACGGCTGATGAGTGATCGTTGTGAAACGTGACGTTCATTGATGAAGGAAGTTGACGAACAACAACGACTGGCGAACTTTTCATGGATTCAAGGACCTGCGAATCGACATGCCGCAGGGTCACGATCAGCTTATGAACGCCGGGTCGGATGGAAACCGCCGTCGGCCAGATATCGTCGGTACCAACCAGGCGACCGGTTGGATCGTAAAGATTCCACACGTGATGGCTGACGGGTGAGTCGTAGAGCAATCCGTCGGTGATCGGGAATTCGAAGTTCACTGACTTGCCGCGATTCGCTCCGCCAGCGATCTTTTCGGTTTGATCGATCGAGTATTCAAGTTCCAATTCGTACATCGTTCTTTTGTCCGGCAGGATGTCTCTTTCGGAATCCAACAACCGGACGACTGCCGATTTGGGAACGATTGCCGAACGAACATGAGTGAACTTTCCGACGGGTTGAATGACTTCGTCACGTAGCGGAGCCGACAGGTCAATTCTTGCGACCGGTTGGGTGCTGCCGAGTGTGATTGATGAGTCGCTGGTGCCCAGTCCATGAAACTGGATATCGAAATCCAGACTGGAGTCACCCATGCTGGACCAGTACTGAGACATCACAAGTTCCAGCGTACGGCCGCCCTGGACGGCGAAGCTTTGAGTCTTTTGTTCATCAGGAACCAGCCGAACATAACTGCGATGGTCGGCCGCCGAAAAGGCTTCGCCGTCGTACAGTTGAACCGGGTGAATCAACAGAGTCCTTTGTTCGTCTGCGCCCGAAAGTCGTAGCGTCAGGTCCGCCCAGGTGGCTCCCGCAGGAACCGAAAAGAATCGCCGGATTTCGGTGCCCGACTTCAACGCCAACGACTTCTCACCGGTCGATGCGTGTGGGCGAATCACTGTCACGGGAACTCGAAACAAAGGAGCCGCGTCCATTGCGTCCGCGTCGAGTCCCACGATTTCCGCCGCGTGAGCTCCTGATTTGAGTTTGGTTGGATCAACCTTCACGCCGAATGACGCTCCACCGTTTGTCAGCAGAATGTTCTCTCCGGTTTTCACCCAGTCCGCATTTGACTGCAACACGATTCGGCAGGAAAAATTCGCTTTGGCGTCTTCGCCGATGGTTTCGGGAACTGCGGTCGGATCGATACAAACGAATCGTGGATCTCAGAATTTTCGTGGGCTTCTCGCAGGTAGATGCCGCGACCACCGTCCACTCGAACGGCATATTCGATTTGGTTGTGTTCGGTACTGCCGCCTTCGACCAACGCGTCGTAAGCCTTGTCGATTTGAAGCAACCCTGGCCCTTGAACGAATTGATCAAGCCCGTCGATTTTCGTTGCCGTGTGTTCGATCGCTCGTTTCACGCTGTGAGGAGTGAAATTGACGCCTTCTGACTTTAAACCCGAGACGATCAACGCCATACCGCCGCACGCGTTGGGCGATGCCATCGATGTTCCATTCATTCGCATGCTGGGCTGCACCGTCCAGCGAGGAACAGGAGCGATCGCGCCGCCGGGAGCGAAAATGTTGACTCCCCAATCCCCGTCGACCGTCGGTCCTCGCGATGACCACGTGTAGGGCAGTTGTTGCGTGTCCCCTTCACGGACCGCATACGCGGCCTTCATCATTTGAGGGGAAATATACGCGCCAACACCGATCATGGCTGACGTTGTTCCACCGGGTGCCCCGACCGTTGAAAGAGCCGGCCCGGCGTTACCCGCGCTGCAGACGAATAGCACATTGTGTTCGTTGACGAGTTCGGAAAACAATTCCGGAATCCGACCGCGGTTGGGAGTGCTGGTCGGTTCGCCGAAACTCATGTTGATCAAGTCAACCTTGTTGCGCAGAACGGCGTTCATGCCGCGAACCAGTCCGGCTCCCGTTTCCATTCCGCCCAATCGTGAATCACCAATTTTGACAGACACAATTTGAGCGCCCGGAGCAACTCCGTGGAATTCCGGCGAGTCCGGGTAGAATGCGGAGACAATTCCGGCAACGTGAGTTCCATGAGCTCCGCAGTCGGCGACGATTGAAAGCGTCTTGCCGCTGTCGTAGATATTGACTGAGAAGTTGAGTAGCGATTCCGAGCCGAATGTTGAATGCTGTCGTTCTCGTCGAAAATCGGTCATCGCCATTTCATCGGACAGGTCGGCGTCTTCGTCCGTGTCGATGGCCGCTCGCCAAACGTCGCCGTCATGCCAGACGACACAGTCGTACAACGGACCCGGGTCTTTCGAGGACTTGCCGGCTGCAATCAACTGCTTCAGTTGTTCATCAAGATCTTTGGCGAGTGCTTTTTCTTCAGCGGATTGTTTCTTGTCTTTGTCTGATTTGTTGCCGTCACGTTGTTCAATTGCGCGGCGTAGTTTTTCAATAGCGACGTTATGTTTTCGATCGAATTCTTCTCCGCGATCATGCTTCATGCGTGCGACCAGTTCGTCGGGGAAAAATTCGTAGCCGGGTTTGACTCCGACGTGAAACTTGCCCGACGGGTTTTTCCAGTCTGAGTCGATTTTTAATCGGCGACCCGATCGACCGAGTACGCGGCCGTCTTCGGCTTTGCGAACGATGCTGGTGTCGACATCTCCGCTGCCGGTACCATCGATGGCGTCAATGATTTTTGGCTTGCCGTCTGAAGTCATCTGCAACCCGGGGGCTCCGACATCGACTCCCGTGTCAAAGATGGCGACAACGGTTCCTCGCCCGTCGAATTCAGGATGCTCTTTGAGAAACCTGAGTGCTCCCGTTTCTTCCTTCGGCATTAGGCCCTTGGTTGGAAATTTTGGAGCGGGTGTTTGGGTTGCCTTGCCCGGTGATTTCGCAGGATATTGGGCCGGTGCTGCTGAGGTTTGAGTGCTCAGCATCACTACCGGAATGATTGCGGCAGCGATGAGAACAAGAACCAGCAGTTGGCGGGTGTGTTTTGACATGAGAACTCAAAGAGAAGTTGAATATGTGTGGCTTAAAAATTCATTGCCTGGACGCAATTCTTAAGTTTAGAGCACGCTTCAGCCATCCGCAGCAATGGAATCAGCTGTCCAACGGCTTTGTTGGCGGTAATTGCTGAGTAACCCGTACAAATGCCCGGCGATATTCCTGATGAAATCGGGGTGTGCTCACGGACTTTTCTGGTGTGTGGTTTGCTGCCAGGTCCGGATCCGCCATCGTTTTTCTGTTTCGGCGTCTTTTAAGATGTTGCGCATTGTCAGGTGCGAGCTTCGACCTTAGGTTACCGTCCGCGAGGAGTCGACACGGAGCGAATCCGTTTGGCGGGAAGCCTCAACTGTCGAGTGGAATACCGACAAAAACCCGAATTTAAAGAGCAGATGTCCAATGAGTCGCCTTGAATTAATCGCTACCTCGACTTTTGGCCTGGAAGCCGTTGTTTCTCGCGAACTGAAGCAGTTGGGCTATGACGAACAAACCATCGAAGATGGACGGGTGACCTTTATCGGTGACGAAATGGCGATTGCTCGTTGCAATATGTGGCTGCGTTCGGCCGACCGGGTCTTGCTGAAAATGGGCTCCTTCCGAGCGGCTGACTTTGGTGAACTGTTTGATCGAACGAAGGATTTGCCCTGGGCCGACTGGATTCCTGAGGACGGCGAATTTCCCGTCGACGGAAAAAGCGTTCGATCAAAACTTCGGGCCGTCCCTTCTGTGCAGGGCAGCGTCAAAAAGGCAATTGTTGAGAGCCTGAGGAAGAAGTACACGCGTTTTAAATTTGAAGAAACGGGGGCGAAGTACCAGGTTGAAGTATCGCTGTTAAAAGACCAGGCGTTGCTGACAATCGACACGACGGGTGACGGTCTGCACAAACGCGGTTACCGCACGGGAGCTGGTGAGGCACCGATCAAGGAAACTCTGGCGGCGGCCCTGGTACAGTTGAGCTATTGGGATCGCTCACGGGTCCTGATCGATCCGTTTTGTGGAAGCGGAACGATTCCGATTGAAGCGGCAATGATTGGGCGGAACAAAGCTCCGGGAATGGACCGACACTTTGTCGCTCAGGATTGGCCGAACCTTGGCAATGAGATTTGGAAAGAAGCGCGAACGGAAGCTCGTGATTCAATGTTGGCCAAACCCGAATCGATCATCATGGCGACCGACCACGATTTCGGCGTACTGAAAAAAGCTCGCGAACACGCTCGCAATGCTGGCATGATTGGTGACATTCAGTTTGAAAAGAAAGAAGTCAGCGACCTGACGTCGGCAAGTGAGTACGGATGTATTATCACCAATCCACCCTACGGTCAGCGAATGGGTGATCGAGCGATGGTGGACGCGATTTACCGAGAACTTGGTCGTGTTTGCCAGCCATTGGAGACCTGGTCGTTCTATGTGATTACGTCCCACCCGGTCTTTGAGCGATTCTTTGGGCGCAAGGCCGATCGTCGCCGCAAGTTGTACAACGGTCGAATCGAATGTACCTACTTCCAATTCAATGGCCCTCGTCCCCCCAGGTTCACAACGGCTGAAGAGGCTCAGGATATATCTTAATTGACTAATCCGACGTTGCTTAATAGCGTTCACCCGTGGGTCCCGATTCGCGATTTCGCGGATCACCTTCTGTTTTGATTAAGTAAGGGTGCTAGACAATGGGAATGATTGCCGAATTCAAAGAGTTTGCTCTGAAAGGCAACATGGTTGACATGGCGGTCGGTATCGTCATGGGGGGAGCTGTCGGAACGTTGGTCGGGTCTATGGTGACAAACCTCATCAATCCGATCGTCGGGTTGTTTACTGGTGGCCAGGACTTCGGTTCTATGGCGGCCCAGATTGGTTCGCACACAGTTGAAGCAGCAGACGGCACCAAAACCGTTGAACCGTTGATGCTTAACTATGGTGCGTTCATTGGCGCGTTTATCAACTTCTTGATCCTTGCATTCGTGATTTTCATGATTGTGAAGGCCGTCAATAATGCCAAAAACGCGTTGGGGCTTGCCGAAGAAGAAGCTCCAGCCGGTCCGTCCGAAACAGACTTGCTGACCGAAATTCGCGACGCTCTGAAACGCTAATAGTAATTTTGTAGTTACGGATATTTGCAACAACCAAAAGCCCTCGAACGTCAAACTTCGAGGGCTTTTTCGCTGCGCGGCACTGATTGAGCGTTCGTAGGCACGTTTGCGATACCAATCGTTACCGAATGCTGCAGCATCCGTTGCGAGTTCCGGGTATGTTGAGACTTCGCTAAGTTAACGTTTCGTGAAAACGGTCGCGTCGTCCGGAGAATATCACCAGAAGCAACAGCGGGGTTTTTCAAGTGTCCAGGTCCAATTTGTTCGCAATTTCTTGTTTGCTGTTTTTTGTCAATTGTTCACACGTGGTGTTTGCTCAGGCAGCAGTCGCGAAACCTGTTTCGCTGGATGACTACTTCCCCACGGATCACGTGTTGGACGTGCAGATTACCGTTGCTGACAAAGACTGGGACACCCTGCGGTTCCAGACACGCAACTTTATGGACGCACTGCATGAAAAACGGAAGGAAGCTCCCATCCCGGGACCGTACACCTACGTGCCCGCAGCGGTGAAAATTGACGGCCGCGAGTTTCCCAACATCGGACTTCGCAAGAAGGGCTTCATTGGATCACAAAGTGATTCTCGCCCCTCGCTGAAGGTGAAACTCAATTTCGTTGATAAATCCGCCAATATTGATGGTTTGAAGACACTGACGTTCAACAACAATCAGCAGGACATTTCGTTGATGAGTCAGTTCATGGGGTACCAACTGTTCAACACGGCGGGTTCACCCGCGCCTCGCTGTGCTTTGGCAAAGGTGACGGTCAACGGTAAAGACCTTGGGATCTATTCGCACGTGGAATCCGTTAAACCGCATTTGTTCAAACGTGAATATGGCAGTGACAAAGGGACTCTTTACGAAGGCACGGTTGTCGATTTTTACGATGGCTGGGAAGGAAGCTTCGAAAACAAATTTGGTGACGATAAGCTCGGGCGTGAACAGATTCGCAAACTCACAGAAGTGCTGAAGCTGCCGCTGGACGATAAATTCGAAAGCAAGGTCGGTGAACTTGTCGACCTGGATTCGTTCTATACGTTTTGGGCCATCGAAGGACTGCTTGGGTTCTGGGACGGCTATTCGGGAAACAACAATAACTTTTTTGTTTACCTGAATCCGGCGACCAGCAAATTTCATTTCCTGCCATGGGGCATGGATGCTGCGTTTGAAAAATACAGCAAGGTCGATCGAAATCGCCGAGTTCCTTTGTCGGTGAAAACAAAAGGGCTGGTCGCACACAAGTTGTACCAGGTCGAATCATGTCGTGAACGCTACGCCAAAACGCTCAAGGATCTGATGGACAAACATTGGGACGAAGAAAAACTATTGGCTGAGGCTGATCGAATTGAAGCAATCGTCAAACCCCTTCTCGGTAGTTCAAAGGAAAAGTACTCGTGGGGCCGCAGTCAGTTTCGCGAATTCATTCGGAATCGCCGAAAAGAGATCGAAAAAGAAACGGCCGACGGCATGCCGCTGTGGGCTCGAGTCCCTGATCCACCGTTCGTGATTAGCGCCGCTGCGATCGAACAGATGGGGCCGAACTCACTTTGGAACGCGTCCAAATCCGGCAATATTGATGCCATCAAAAAACAACTGGCAAAGGGAGTCGACGTTAACGCCAAGGACAAGGGCGGTACGCCCGCGATACTGATGGCGGCACTGGGAGGTCAAAAAGCGGCCGCCGAGTTTCTGATCGAAAAAGGAGCCGATGTGAACGCCAAAAGCGGCGATGGCGGAACGGCTTTGCACGCCGCTGCATTTTTGGGACGCGTTGAAATTGTCAAACTGTTGCTCAACAACGATGCCGACATCACGATTCGCAACACAAAGGGTGACTTGCCATTGGATGTGTGTTCCGCGGAATGGAACGAGCAAATGAAACAGATTGTTGGTTGGGTGTCCCGGATGATCGGCACAAAAATCGACACCGAGATCGTAAAATCCAACCGACCAAAAGTCGCCGATCTGCTGCGCAAACACGGTGCGAAATCGGGTTCAAAGTAAAACTGAAGCCACGCTCTCGCAGGTTGTCTTGAGAGTTTGTATGTTCGCGGAGTTGGGTGGCCGGGGCTGGACTGAGCCTTTTAGCGAAGGAAGCCCCGGAGCGCACACCAGTAATTGCACACGCCGGGGTTTCAGTCCTCCAGTTGTTCGTACTCCGTCCTATTTCGATCGAACGTACACTCGTAGTCGCTTGCTTGCATACGAAGCGGCACTGGCTGTAAAAGTCCAGTCGCGAGTGTTGCCGGTACTGTTGCCAATTCCGATGTCGGCGGCTGCTCCCTGGTTCCAGTGGTTGATCGCAAATACGGTTTGGCCTTTGCCGTGGTTGTGAATCTGCATCGATCCATAACCATCCGTTGGCGGGCCTTTTGAGTCGCCTGAGTCAAATAAACTTGCCGAGGCTCCGACGACTCCGGCCGAATTTTGCGGAGCGTAGTTGTTGGGCCAGAACTCAATGTTTCCGGTCTCAATGGAAGTACCTGCTGCGATGCCTTCGACATTCGAAAAGACATCCATTGCCGTCACTGTTTGTTGGAAGTCAGCTTTTGACCGAGCGGTCGGGATGCCGATTTTCTTCACATCGTCAGTGAACGTATCCATTGAAACGAACACTCGCTGGTCTCCACGGGCAGAATTCAATTCGACCAGGTAGCCAACTCGGTCAAATGATTTGATCGAGCTGCTGTTGTCGACGTCGTATTTGATGTCACTGCCCAATGCTGACAAGTCAATGTCATAGACAAGCTGATATTCATCGCTGCCGGGCAGCGAACTAAAGAACTCCGGCACCTTACCACCTCGAACAGCACCAACGGGCAAGCCCGTGCCGCCGCTTAGATTGGGTTCCGCAAGTTTGTCCCATGCAAAACGGAATGCGACGGGCGTCTTCACTTTCGCGGATGAAAGCACAATGGCATCGCCGTCGATCTTTGCGTCCGCCGGTTGAAAACCTTCGGATCCAGCTCCGATGATTTCAAAGTGAGAAGGTGCTGCGCCGTCTCGTGTCTTTAAGCCTCCGCCCGTGTTCTTGAAGGTGGCCTTCAGCTTGCCGGGCAACACTTGCAGAGTGTCGAATTCAGGGCTTCCGGCCACAATTTTGCTGCGACCATAATCATTCTTCAACGCCAGGTTTGCCAGACGCAGACCAACATCCTGTTTGTTGGGCGGATGGATGTTGCCGACGGTGGCAATGTCGTTGATGACCACCATTCCTGTATTAGGAACGTGCTGAACGGCGGCCTGCGCTTCCCAGAATTCAGCCAGCACGTTGGGTTCACTGCCATAGCGAAACGGTGCGATCTGAACATAGTAAAACGGAAAGTCGCCTTGCCCCCACAACTGTCGCCAACCATTAATCAAGGCCTTCTTTTTTTCGAAATACATCATCCCGTCTGTGTGGTTGGATTCTCCCTGATACCAAATCGCGCCTTTGATTGGGTAGCCGACTAACGCGTGGATCATGCCGTTGTACAGCATCGTCGGATCCTGATGGCTTTTGAATGGTGTCAGGGAGGCCGGGAATGCCGGGCTTGGCGTAAGTGATTCGTTCGGGGCCGCTGTTTTTGCTGCAGCCAACCACGCTTCAGTGTCAGTGATGTGCTTTGCCAGAGTGTTTTGGAAGTCTGGTGTGCCAGGCGTGCGGCCCATAACGGATTTGTAAATGTCCTGGAGTTTTTCGACGTGTTGAAATCCAACTGGCGGCGTCCACGGTTCGACTCGTGTTCCACCCCATGATGAATTGATCAGCCCGATCGGTACGTTCAGTTCCTTGTGCAGATGACGAGCCATAAAGTATCCACACGCAGTGAACCCGCCGGCAGTTTTTGGCGAGCACACCTGCCACTGAGCATCAATGTTGTCTTTGGCGACGGTCGATGGTGCCCGCGGCATTTTGACATGGCGAATCAATGGGTATTTTGCCGAGGCGATTTCTTCAGCCGCATTGGTGCTGGCCTGGACAGACCATTCCATGTTTGACTGACCGGAACACAGCCAAACTTCACCGACCAGAACATCATTGATCTCGATCGGGTTGGAATCCCCGGCGGCACCTTTCACTTTCAGTGTCTGAGGATCACTGCTGGCTGTCATCGCTGGCAGTTCGACGGCCCAGCGTCCGTTTGCGTCTGCAGTAGCGGAGGCCGAATTGCCGCCAAATGTCACTTCGACAGACTCACCCTTGTCAGCCCATCCCCAGATTTTCACTTTGGCCTGTTGTTGCACGACCATGTGGTCATTGAAGAACCCCGGCAGCCGAACTTCCGAATTTGCATGTTCGTTTTGAACAAGCGTCAGAGCGAAAACAAATACGATTACCAACAAGCGGTTCGTCATGGTGTTGATCCTGATGGAGTGTTTGGTCGTAGAGCGGGGATTGTGATTTTCCACTTGGGGCGTCACGTGAGTGGAGTGCAACGGAGTCTTTCAATCCCACGCATGGATGCTGACTTGAGAGTACCCGACTAAGAAATCGTTACACTTTGGCCCGGGAAGTTCAACACGGCGTCAATGTTAGCGAGTTGACACGTGTAACTTGCAACATCTGAAACTACGTCCGGATCATGACCGCCGGGTAGAATGTGGCGCAACAGTAGTTTGAATGTTGGCTTAGCGAAACTTGTGAAGAGTTTCGGTTGCATTGTCGATTGCCGAAAGTTTTGACAACTTTCGCTACTCGTTAAGACTCAAAATCTTGTTTTGACAATGCTCTAAATAAGTCCACAACCGAAAGAGAGGGCTGGTCCTCAGTCGCGGACGCGACGACATGCGATAGCCTCGGGTTTCAACCCGAGGAAGTAAGACAAGCAGACTCACAAAGCCGCGGAGCGGCGACAGGTGTATTGACAAAACTCGCCACCTGCCGTCGCGCCGCGACTCTTTCAACCTGAGGCTTGTGTACCTCGGACTAAAAGTCCGAGGATATCGCATGCCGTTGCTCCGCAACTTGCCGCTCCCGTTTCGGATTGGTTCTATTTAGTACGCGTATTCGAAGCCGAGGCGTAGTGCGTGGGCGAGTAGTTCTTCTTCAGATGCTGAGTATGTTGGGCGAGCCGCACCGACGAGTGTGTCCGGTGGGATTTGGGTAGTATTCACCGTCAAATCCATTTGGCTTGAAGCTCGCAACACTTTGTCGAAGTGCAGGACGTTGTATCCAATTGTAAAGAACGATCGGTCGTTCACTCGGTATTTGGCGACCAGGCCCAGCTCGGCAACGTAAGTCAGTTTGTTGTCTCGGTAGACTCCGACATTCGATTCCTGAGTCAGCAGTCCGCCGGAGTTTCTTGTTGTTGTTCCGCCAGTATCTGTTGTTGTGGTGGAACCGTCGATCGTGACAATCCGCCGCGAGTTTCCGTAGCTTAACTTACCGTTGAGTCCCAGGGTCCAGCGTTCGCCGTGATGCCAGTGAGAAGCCAGTCCGAAGGTTGCTCCGTGGAATGTATTGCGAGCCAAAAACTGATCAAGCAAGTCTGTTACGGTTCCGGCTGTGGCCGCACCGGCGAGAGCTGTTGATTGTTCACGAATCGAAACGTGGTCGTGCAGCTTCATGTAGCGATAGCCGAGCGACGCATCAATGAATCCGTTACGAATCCAACCCATGTCGCGTCGAAACAGCATTTCGAACGTGTCGATATCAACATCTCTGTCGATGGTTAACGTTCCGTCGGACAGACCGGGGAAGTTGATGATCTCAGAATCGTTTCCGATGTTGAGGTTGTCGAATGGTCGGGCCAGAATTCCATTTCCCACGTCCAGAGTGGTGGTGTCGGACCCGCCGCCAATCACCATGTAGGACATCAGGAAATTGAAATGTGGTTCCAGTTGGTAACCAAGACTCAGGCGAGCACCGGATCGTCCGGTGTCGATAATTCGGCCGCTACCAGCAAGAACAGATGTGCTTGCCAATCCCAATACGCCCGCTTCGCTTTCTGGTGTTCCAGCGATACTTGTTGTCGCAAGTGGAGCGACGTTTGGTTCGCGGACCCACCAGTACATGTATTCCGTTTCCATCCAGAATCCACGCGGCTGGCACCAGTCGCATGTTTGGATGATAGGAAACGTTTCCTGTGGTTCTGCAAATCGCGTGGATGGTGGGCACGCCGGTTGAGTGGATGCACACGGAGCATTTGCCGTCAACGGAATCGCATCTGAATAGTTGTTGGCGGTTGTGTTCGATTTCGGTGGGGCGTACGAATCGATGAACTGCTTTGGTGTTTGTTCGTCCGGTCGCCACTGCACGGGCATTCGCTGAGCCGTCCGAGCCAGACGTGCGGCACCAGCGGTATCGCCTTTGTCTGACAGGTCCATTGCCATTCGCATGACCTGTCGACCCGTCGTGTCGTAGCCGCCTGCAGTTGGTGATGGCTGCGGTGTATGTTGCAGTGAGACCTGTGCGTTGATTGACGACGAAGACAACACCGTCGTTAACACGGCAAGACAAATTGAGACACGCAATCTCATTCCAAACCCTTCACGGCAGGCAGGTTCTTCAACCGAATTGATTCCGGCTTCAAAACGCGTTCGGAGGGATGCATACGCGCACAAGCACGTACTCAATCCGACCCCATAGAGTTAGGGTAATCGGAACAATCGTTGCGATCGGTGCAGATGGACTTGCCGTTCAAGGGCGACAGCGATTGGGTGGGGCGGAGGCGGGACGAAAACCGGCAGTTCTTGCTGCTGCATCGCTACTGGCCGAAACTCATTGGCTCAATGCGTGAGGGTTTGTTTGTGAGTCTGTCTTTGCAATTGGGCAACTAAGATTGTCGTGGAATTGCTCCGCAATCTTTCGTGTTTCAGGCGTTGGATCGGCGGAGCGATCCACGACTATTCTTGCGTGAATTGAAACAACCCGTCGCCCGGCACATCCACCAAACTGCTGGTTCAAAGACCATCAGTTTAGACGGCTTCCAGCAGATCGCCTGCATCAGAAAATACTGAGTCGACCGCGCTCGGCAGGGCTCCAGCAGCTGTTGTAGATGCTGCTGACACTGTGATGTTGACAGTTGCTGTGGCCGTCGATTGCTGGTCGCTGGTGAAGTAAGTGAACGAGTCTGTGCCGCTGAAGCCTGCATTTGGTGTGTAGACAAAGCTGCCGTCTTCTTCGAGAACGACAACCCCGTTTTCCGGTTGTGTCTGAATTGTTGCCGTCAGGACATCGTCGAAGTCGGCGTCCTGGTCATTGGCTAGCACTCCGTTGGCAGCAGACACGGTGAGCACGCTGCCAGGCTCGACAGAATAATCATCGGCGACCGCAGTTGGGATCGAGTTTGTGTCGTCAACGTTGTTTGTGTTGGATCGGATTGACGTGGCGAGGTCGGTGTTGCCTTCCAGGTCTTCAACGTCTGCCATTAGATCTGTGAAAGCGTTCGAACCATCGGCAAACGACGAGGCGAATCGCCACGCAATTGAAGCGTGTTGTGAATTCATGTGTGACTCACCGAAATTGGCCTCCAAAGAGTTCAAACCGTTAATGCTGATATCAAGAATACTGTTGGCAGTCACGACTCCGCTTGCGGACTCGACATCGCCATCTGTGTAGCCAGCCGGTTGTGTTTGCTTGACCTGATACAGCCCTGGTGCAAGAGATGTGAATTCCCATTGGCCGTCGGCATCTGTAATGACAGTCGTTGATACGTCTACATCGGCATCGGTTGTGCCTCTAAGTTCAAACTGTGCGCCGGGAATTGTGAATTCGCCGAGGTCGCGGATTCCGTTACCGTTTGCATCCACAAACGCAACTCCGCTTATAGAACTTGACGCCGTACCGTCCGTAACTGCGACATCAATTGTGCCTGTTGCGGTGGCCGTTAGACCATCGTCGTCTTCAACGGTGTAGGTGAATGTTTCGGTGCCGACAAAGTCTGTAGCCGGGGTGTAGGTGATGTTGTCTCCGCCGGCAGAGATTGTGAGTGTTCCGCCAGCAGAGCCGGCTGACACATTCGTAATTGTGAGTGTTTGGTTCTCGTCCGGTAGTGCGGAATCATTTGCCAGTACATTGAGAGTGATGTCGGTGCCGTTTGCAGCTGCGGACAGGGTGTCATCACCTGCAGTTGGTGCGTCCGCAATCGAAGTGACTTCCAGCGTGACGAAGACGGGCGATGAGTCTGGAGAAATTCCATCAGATACGATGTAGGCAAATTGATCTGTGCCAGCGAAGTTTGCATTCGGTGTGTAAGTGAATGATCCGTCTGATTCCAGAGTGACGTTTCCGTTGTCCGGAAAGATCGTGACTGCCGCGGTTAACGAGTCGTCTTCAATATCTGTGTCGTTGCTGAGAACTCCGTTGGCTGCCGTCACTGCGAGGACCGTGTCTTCGTCCAGCGTGTAACTGTCGGCGTTCCCGGTTGGAGTGTCATTGACCGGATCGACGTTAATTGTCACTGCGACTGGGCTGACGGTGTCCTGCCCGTCGGTCACAGCGTATGTGAACGTATCTGTGCCATTGAAATTCTGATTGGGCGTATAGCTGAATGAACCGTCGCTCAGCAGGGTGAGCGTACCGTTTACTGGCTCGGAAACGACAGAAGTGCTCAGCGTGTCTTCAGTGTCGGCGTCGGAGTCGTTACTTAAAACTCCGTTTGCTGCAGTCACTGATAGCGGAGTGTCCTCGTTGGCCGTGTACTCATCAGCAGCCGCAGCGGGCATGGCGTTCGCAGGATTAACGGTAATGGCGACTCGTGCAACGTTCGTCGGATCTGATCCGTCGATGCCCTGATACGTAAACTCATCATCTCCGAAAAAACCGGGAGTTGGTGTGTACTCAAACGAACCATCGGTGTTCAGGGTCACTGTTCCGTTTGTCGGCTGATCAACCAACTGTGCAGTTAGGGTTGCGGTTTGGCCGGCATCGTCGTTCGCAAGAACACCTGAAGCAGCGTCGACGGTCAGAGTTGTGTGTTCGTCAACAGAATACTGATCTTCCCTGGCAGTAATCGAAGTCTCAACCGTAATTTGGACGTCAGCCGTTACTTGATTGCCAGCGACGTCAGCAATTTGAATCTGGAAGTCGTGTGGCATTGCCTGGCTTGCGGTCGGAGTCCAGGAAATAACTCCCGACGTTGCATCGATCGTCATTCCCGTGGGGGCGTTGACCAGTGAATACGCTGCGGTCCCTTCGTCCGGGTTTTCGACGTCGAAGGTTAACAGGGCACCGACCGGGGTTGTTGTCGGCGGCAATGCGGTGAAGTTGGCCGGTGGCGTCGAGTCGACATCAATTGACAGTCCTGTACTGGCAGAACTGGTGACCGATTGTAGTCGTTGCCTCGCGGTGATGGTGTGTGATCCGTCAGTGAGCTCAAGGATGCCGTTGGAGGTGATCGTTATTGAATCGCTGGTTGCTGTTGCAGAGCCGATAACGACTCCATCTGCGAGGACTTCGACCGTCGCCCCAGGCACGACCCCGGAAACCGTAAACTGCAGAGTCGCCTGGGCGTCCGAGTTGTTGAGGTTAGTCAGGTTGTCGGTTTGCGAATCCCCCGTGTCAGACGCTTCAGCAAGATCAACACTTCCGACTGCCTGAAGGGTTGTCTCGCCGATGTCTGCTGTCGCGGAGCGCCCGATTTCCACCGTGACAGGCAGGCTTTCAGTGGCTGAAGTTGTGAGTACATTGCCGGTCGTCAAGACTGTCGCAATTGAGAAGTTTCCCGGGGCAATATTTAACCGGTAACGCCCGTTGCTATCTGTCGTTGTGGAGACTTCGTCCGTATCCAAAACCCCGTTGGAATTGGCGTCAATAAAGATTGCTGCGTTTGCCAGGGGCGTATCACCAGTGTCGAAAACGCCGTTGGCGTTGACGTCATCAAATCGGGTTCCCTCGACCGAACCCAAGCCTTCGACAGAGCTAAAGACGACGACTTGATTGGTTGATGTTGTTGGAAGATCGGTGAATGGAGAGTTGTTACCGAGGTTCGTATTCGACAATGCATGGATGCTGTCAGCGGTGGACATATCCAACACCTGACCAAAAACAGTGAAGCCACCATTTTGAGTATCCAGTTGCGGACCTCCACCGCCGTTGTCACTTAAGTTCACGAAAAACTGACTTGTCGCACTGTTCGGATTTCCGCCTGTCTTGGCCATCGCAACGGTGCCTCGGGTGTTTGAAATACCCGGTTCGTTTTGCACGGCTGCGTCTGTCGGAACGGCTGTAAACTGGTTGATCGACGTGAGGTCTGGTGAACTTGTTGTGAATCCGCCTCCCTGGATGACAAACGGTGTGCCATCACCCAACGCAGCGTTGCGGTGAATGATCGAGTCAATATAGTCGCCGTCGTTGACGTAATTCAGAAAGTTCTCAACGGTCAATGGTGTTTGCGTTTCGAATAGCTCGATAATGATGGGGCCAAGGTTTGTGTTGATCGACACAATGGGATCGCTGCCAAACGCGATCACAATCTCGTCCTGATCCTGAATGACGTACGATTCGAATTCGGTATTCACAAGTCCGTTAACGAACACCTGAATTGTGTTGTCGAGATCGGTGACTTGTGAAAACAATTGGCTTCCACTGAAGACAGCATCTGCGTTGTTTCCGGCATCACCCGCATTGGTTCGCCACGTTTCGAAAAAGTCACCCAGTGTCTGATCTTCAAGGGCTTCGCTACCGACGGGGTCGATACAAATATTTCCGTTGGCGTCCACGGTGTGGATTTGAGTGATGTTGTTACCACCGACCACTCCGATGTCCGTCGGAATCGCGACTTGCGAACCATCGGAATAGATTGTCAGCCGAGCTGTGACTGCAGACAACAGGGCTCGGTCTTCAAGAGTTTCCAGCTGTGCCGGAACGGATTCTTCAGCGTTGGTGAGTCGTCGCCCGTTGACGCGAGATCGGCGGGAGGGAAGCCACGATTTGAGAAGATTCTTCATTGCGATCCTGTGCACGAAAAGTGATTCGTTGGCCGAGAGTGAGCCTTGGTTGTTGAACGCGGCCAATTTGGAAACAGCACCGCAGATCGTGATCGACGCAAAGAATCGACGTCTTTCTCCGAAATATCTCACTCTAATCCGCTGATGGGATGAGTATGGCGCGGAAAGAACGCGCTTGATCGGCCCATCGAAACGGTATTAAGGGTATCGACACTGTTTTCGTGGCGAACTGAGTCCGATGTGGGCCGCAACGCCTCAATGAGACAGAGATCGCGGCCAGTTCGTTCTCGGCAAAAACTTCGGCTTCGACGACGTGGCTTACTTGATCAACACAACTGATTCGATTGGCTCAGTTTGGGTGCATAATCGAAATAACTGAACTTCAAACGTTTTGTGATGAAACTCAGCGACTGTCGGAGGCGATGTTCACGGCTTCTTGGGGCGGAAGAATTTCATCGATTCTTTCACAGCCGTCCGACGAGTTGTCATCCGGACGGCGATGGTGAGCAGGTAGTTTTTCCACCCGGACACGACGAACTGCCTTCTTTTTTCGAGAGCCTTCAGTGAGTTCTTAACGACTTTTTCCGGTGACTGAGCACTGTGCTTTTCCAACCAGTTTGATATTCCGGCTGCCTGGAAAAAATTGGTCCGAGTCGCACCAGGACATAGAGCCTGGATGGTTACGCCTCGGTCACGGACTTCGGCCCACATCGCTTCGCTGAAGTGCAGGACCCAGGATTTGCTGGCGGCATACGCGGCCATGTAGGCAACTGGTTGGAATCCGGAAAGTGACGAGACATTGATGATGGCTCCGTGCCGCTGCACCAGCATGTCCGGCAGGATCAAATAGCACAGGTCGGATACCGCTTGAATATTCACGGCCAGCATTCTTTGGATTTCGGCGGGGTCGGTGTCTTCGACCGGGCCGACAACGCCAAAGCCTGCGTTATTTACCAGCAGTTCGATTTTGATGTCTCGTTGCTGAATCAGGTTGAAAAGTTCACTTGCAGCGTTGGGGACGCTTAGGTCGGCGGGCAGCACAATGACTTCGGTTCCGTGAGCTGTGTGCAATTCTTCCGCCAGCTGAATCAATGCCGTTTCATTTCGTGCAGTGATGATCAAGTGCATACCGCGACCGGCGAGTCTCCGAGCGAACTCGGCCCCGATTCCGGATGAGGCACCAGTGATCAGTGCCCAGCGTTCTGCGTATTGGTCCAACACCGACGATGTCCTGGGTAGGAGAATTGGTCCGAATTGAAGTTGCTGGCAAGAGTCGCCGAAGAAGTGTTTAGACGTGGTTTCAAAACCCTGTTTCGAATCATAAATATGTTTCGAAAGCTGCAGATCCGTTGAATGTCTGACGGATTTTGAAACCAGTTGTAACGGATGTTAACACACCTGTGCATCAGCAACTATGAATGGGTCAGCCCGTCCATCGTTGAATTCGCCATAATCCGGTGTGACCTGTGGACGCGTTGCATTTTTGCAACGCTTCGCCCGGTTTTGACGAATCAGTATTCTGCGGTGTCGATAGTGACTGCTTTTTCACAGGTTACCGACAGCCTGAATTCGGATTCCCGTGTATAGTTGCGAGTCGGTTGAATGCCTCGCAACTGTTTTGGTTGTAGGGGTTTAAATACTTCTTGACACCTACGTATCCCCTTGTCATCTTGGGAATTAGGTCGATTCCGACCTGTTAGAGTGGTTGTGAAACCCTTCTAAATTCCCATCTGCAGGATCCTCGTCGCGTATCATTCGTCGGCGGGCCACCTCCAAGTCGTTTCTGAAGGTATACCCATGTCGGGAAACAACGGAATCGTTTACACACTTGTCTTCTTCGTGTTGCTGAGTGTGATTCTCCTTGTCGTCACTGTGCTGAGTTACAGCCAGTCTGGTGAGGACTCTGTAGCGATCGCGAAGCTTACAAAAGATGCTTCGGAAGCCAAAAGCGCGTTGACGCGGAAAACCAATGGGTTGATTCGGTTAAAGCAAATTCTGGGCTACGAATTTGAAAGCCTGGGCGATGATGACGAATCGAATGCTGAGTCAGTCATCGGTGCACTGCTGGTCGACCTGAATAACCTTGGTGGCGACGCGGTTCAGGGCGAGAAGACAGTCAAGAGTGCATTGCAGGGAATGCGAACTTCGTTGAATGGCGAACGTCTTGCGACTGCATCACATCAAACAGCTTTGAAGAATCTGAACAACGACCTGTTGGGCCTGAATGGTCAGAAACAGAAGATCATCGATCAGCACCTGGCTCAGGTGAAAAAAGTTGAAGAAGAATCAAAGCGTAAAGATAAGGCTCACACGGAAGAACTTGATCGCAAAAATGTTCAGGTGAGTTCACTGACTAGTGAAAAACAAAAACTTGAAGACCTGATGGCTCAACGAGATCAGGAAGCCAAAGATACGATCGATCAACTGGAAGAAGATCTCAGAAAGCAGACTGCTGCCAATGGTCGGCTTCGAGAAAAAGTCAACGGTTTGGAAGACCAGAGTTTCGAACGCGAAGACGGTTTGATTCGCTGGGTCGACCACAATCGAAATCTCGTTTGGTTGAACCTGGGTGAAGAAGACGGGCTACGAATTCGTACAACATTCAGCGTCTACACAAAAGCCAATCATGGTGTTGCACGACGCGATAAAGAAGACATCAAGGCGAAGATCGAAGTGACCAGCCTGAAAGGGGCTCACCTGTGTGAAGCTCGAATTCTTGAACAGGACATTTACCGACCAATCGCCAAGGGTGATCCGATTTATTCACCAGCCTTCACGGTTGGCAATACTGAGTTCTTCTCTATCGTCGGCCTTGTCGATCTTGATAACGACGGTGTCAGTGACCGTGAGTATCTTGAAAATATGGTCAAAGCGTCCGGTGGTGAATTTGACAATATCGTCGGTGACGACGGAGTTCTTCAGGGAAATGGAGTCTCGGCGAAGACAACGTTCCTGATCCTTGGTGAAATTCCTGAAGAAGCTTCATCAGGCGACGCCAAGACCGACGAAGACAACGCCCGTATGCGAGAAGTCAACGGTGATATGATCAAGGCTGCTCGAGCACTGGGAGTCCGAGCCATCACGGTTGGTGACTTTAAAGACTACCTGGGAATCGGTCCTCCTCCACGATCATGGCGTCCGGGTGATGCATCGCCTTACAAGCTCAAAGCTGGAGCTCGTAGTGCGGGAATCAATGAAACGATCGGCGGCGGACGACAATCAGCCGGAAGCGTGTCTGGCAGCTACACTCGTAGTAAACGACTTGGACAGCAAACATCCAGCGGACAGACCAGCAAGTTGTACGGCAATTAAACACCGTCACATTCAAAACCGAATCCAGGCTCGGCTTTCATTACGAAAGCCGAGCTTTTCTTATTAGCCGCAGTCGAAATCACGCAACTGGTCAAGGACGGTCTGAATCATGACTCGGTGGCTCTGTTTGCTCATGCTTGTTGTTGTCGCCGGGTTTGCCATCGCGGGATTTTTACCTGGGGCTGCAAATAGAAGGTTTGCGAAAGAGGTCCGTATCGCATGCGAGAAAGGGACACCATTCCAGCTCCCAATTGATTCCGGCATATCCTGGGATGCGTGCCGAGTCATCGACCCGTATTCAGGTGGCCTCGCCGACGACAGCTACTGCTACATCGAACTAGTGAAGGACGGCGTTATTGTTCAGACTTTGACCGTTTCACGAGGGGCTGCGGACTTTGAGAATTGTGGAATCCCACCGTCCGGGGCCAGTAGAGAGCAAGCGTTGTTTGTTGGGGTGGCTGACAGATCTGGCTGGATGCGAGCGAAATGGATCGGTGGCGACAACAAGTAAGCGTCGATTCGTGGGATGTCGTTGAAGGAATGTCGATTTTGATGCGGGCATAAGTTCGATACGATGCGGGAGACTTACCGCCACTCCACATCAGTCCGTCAGCCGTACTCATGCGAACCATTTACCTGGACCACAACGCCACCACTCGACCGCTGCCCGAAGTCATCGACGTCATGGCGCAGCACTTTCACGACAGCTACGCGAATCCTGGAAGTCGACACTCTGAAGGACGTCGTGCCCGTAAAGCTTTGGAAGAGTCACGCGAATCGATTGCGGACATCCTGGGTGCTGATCCCGAAGAGGTGATCTTCACGAGTGGCGGCACTGAGTCCTCCAACATGGCGATCTTTGGCTTTACGGATACTCAGCCCGGCACGATCGGACTAACGGCGGGCGAACACCCGGCGACTGTTGAATCATGCCGTCATCTAAAAAAACGCGGCTGGGAATTAACCAATGTCGAAGTCGATGCGGACGGTCGATTGGCACCACAAAGTATCCGTGATTTACCGTGGGATGAACTACGACTGGTCACGTTGATTTTGGCCCACAATGAAACTGGTGTGATCCAGGATCTTGATTTGATATCGGGCTTGTGCAACGAACGTTCGATTCCGTTTCACCTGGATGCTGTTCAGGCTGTCGGAAAGATCGACGTCAAGTTTCACGATTTGGGAGTTACGTCACTTGCATTGGGGGCTCACAAATTTCACGGCCCGCGTGGGATCGGCGCACTTTTGCTACGGAAAGACGCAAGGCTTTCACCTGTCCAGTTTGGTGGGCACCAGGAAGCCGATCGGCGTCCGGGAACGGAATCGGTTCCGCTGATTGTCGGGATGGCCAAAGCACTTGAATGCTGGCAAGCCAGGCAGTCGGAGACGAATTTGAGAGTGGAGTCACTCAGAGATCGCTTGCAGGCGGGGCTAACGGCGGCGTGTTCGCCGGTTCATGTCAACGGCGCGATGGCGCCTCGATTGCCGAACACGTTGAATATCTCGTTCCCCGGAATTGACGGTGATGCGATTTTGGTGGCTCTGGATCTGGAAGGTATCGCCTGCTCACTTGGAAGTACCTGCGCCAGCGGATCCGCCGAACCCGCGCCAGCGTTGGTCGCGATGGGATGTCCGGCGGACGTTTATTCTTCTGCTGTGCGGTTTTCTCTTGGATTCGAAAACACAGAATCGCAAATTGAGGATGCGATCCAGCGGATTGCTTCAGTCATTCAACGACTGAGAGCCTGACCACGCTAATTGTGGCTGCGTCGTCTTCGTTTTTTCGAAGCGCTGTGCGTCGAACTCTGACTTTTCAATGAAAGTCGTATGGGACGCAGATGGATCAGGTTGCAATGACCGCATCGGTACGGGCGAAACAGCACCAGGGCCAGCGGCAGCTGGTACCAGCGGTATGCATGTTCTACCAGCGGTTCAATGCAGAACTCGCACGCATACAGTCTTGAAGTGGAACGATAGGTTGACATTAAATGAACGCAATTGAGACTGATGATTCCGGAATGGTCCTCCGTTTCGCGTTCCGGATGGAATCTGTTGCTGCTTTAATGCAACATTCACACCATACTGCAATGTGAATCGCAGTTTTGGTGGTCGATGTCGCCGTAAGTCGTTACCTCCATTCTATTTTCGGCCCTTCGTTGTTCATCTCTCACAGCCAGCGGCAGTTATTGCCATCACGCGGAATTACGGAACGGAATTCTGATGGAAGCAATTCGCAACACTTCAACGGTCGTCGTGCCGTGTTTTGCGCTTGTCGTCGCGGCCGTCGTATTGGGTGGCACTTCGGGTGACCTGCATGGGCAAGTCGCTTCGGACGCCAGGGCGACTCCAGCGTGTTTGAGATGCCGATCCGGCAAGCCGAAGTGCAGGAACTGCAAAAGCGGATGGTGCTGGCGTCGCGTACTGGAAATCGCAAGGTGGCTGAAGAAGCCGCCGCTGCCGCAGTCATGCGGATGCCAGACAACCCGGTGACTCACTACAACCTGGCGTGCATGCGGGCGATCAATGGCAAGACAGACGATGCGTTAACGAGTTTAAAGGCGTCCATTGAAAAGGGGTTTCGTAATCCAAAAATCCTTGCCGAAGATGCAGATCTTGTTTCGTTGCACGATGACAAACGGTTTGACGAATTGCTAAAAGCAGCGGCCGTTCCTTTCAAATCGAAACAGCAAAGTTTCAAAGCCGCAACCATTAAGAATGGTGTGGGAACGGTGACGTCTGAAAACACACAATGGGTTCCTCAACGCAACATTCTTGTCGCACATTTTAAAGTCGATGCGGACGCATTAAAGAAGCTGCCGGTTGTTCGGGGACAGGGAGAGGCAGGACGTTTGGTCCGAAAATGGTATGCGGAAGGAACGGCATGCGGGTTGGCTGGCGATTTGTACGACAACCATGACCACGATCATTCCAATATGGCTTATGCCGACTTCCAGCAGTTGACACGAATCGAATACGGCCCCGAGCCGCGAAAATTCAATGTGACAAACGGGCTGCAGCGTTTCATGATGTTCAATGGTGCGACAATCGGCAATTCGTCAACCGCGAACGTTGGAGGGCCGTTCTGGAGAAGCATGACCCGGCTGTTCATGGTTGATACGCGTTTGGCGAATCAAACTTACAACCAGTATCTGGGGAATCATATTTACTTTTACCCCGAACACCGTGACTACGACCCCGGCCAGTTTGGCGACACGTACCCCGCGAATACTCCCTTTGTGATTACTTCACAAGGATCGTCTCACACTGATAAACCGTTTATGAATGCTGTCGCTTGTACGATGGCCGCATTTCGTCCGGACGTGAAAAAAGTCCTGCTCCAAAACGGTATTCTGATGCCGACAGTTCAGATGATCTTCCGTCACAGTAATAAACAGATTCAGTCGGACGCCAATTACCTGACTGGTTCTGCACATCCAGTCGTATTTGATGGCAAGCAAATTGATGTTGTGCAAATGGTGAAGATGGCCCACGAAATGCAAGCCGATTCGGTACCACCAATCATTCAAATGAAAGTCGTCAACGAAGATCGTGGCGTTGCTGGTCGGGATTATTTTCACTCGACGCCCAGCGAATCGCTTTTCACAACTCCGGTCGCGATCGCTCGAGTTTATCGTTCGCTTCAGCCTCGCAAGACAATGGTGGTTGATGTGTCCGGTAGTCGTGATATCAACAAACGTGATTTGAAATTTACGTGGAAGATCCTTCAGGGAGATCCCAACAAGGTCAAGGTACGGCCACTTAATGAAAACGGTTCGCTGGCGGAAATTACGTTCTACTACCACCCTCGTGCGAAGATCAGAAATTCCGCGATGGAATCCAATCGAATTGACGTTGGAGTCTTCGCGAGCAATGGCAAGTATTACTCCGCACCGGGCTTTGTGACATCGTATTCCATCGAATCGGAGTATCGGAAATACAACAAGAGCGGGGCGATTGAGTCTATCGACTACAACCATCCGAAATTTGGAAAACGATACACGGACCCGGCAATTACGTCACGCAAGGATTGGCGTGACGAGTATTCGTATGACGCGGATGGAAAAACGACTGGCTGGACCCGTCATCGTGCAGGTGCCGCTCCCGAAGAGTTTGCCTGGAACGGGATTTTGGTGACCGAGCGAGATGAATTGAAGCGGCCGTCCATTGGCAAGGTCGTAGGTTATTCGATTGGCGTCGTGGATAAGTATCCGTCGGTCACTCAACAGGCGACGGATCGAGTTGTGCGATTCGAATATGAATCCGACAAAGATCGCTTTGGTAAAATTACACGTCCGGAAACCAAATGACGACAACGACACCGAAGCGGTCGACCATCAAGGATCTTATTGTTCTCGCCTGTCTTGCATTGGTAGTCTGCGCCGTCCTTTGGTCTGTTTCAGGCCGCATGGCGGTTGAGAAATTCGCGACACGCCTGGCCTCGCCCATTGGAGTGATTTGGCTAAGTCTGTTTGCGATCACAGTCGTTACATTTCGTCGCAAGCAGAAAGGTATCGCGTGGTCATTGCTGGCCGTTTGGCTGTTTCTGACGATCTCCGGAAACGGGACGCTTTCAGAAATGATGCTGACCCGATTGGAGTCGGATTATCTTTCCACAGTGCCTTCCGACTTTGAAAAGTTCGATTCGATTATCGTCATGGGCGGAGGAGCTGGAATGGCTCCCAATGGCCAACCGCAAACGAACGGATCGGGCGGTCGAATCGTGACGGCGGCACAAATGTATCGGCTGGGCCTTGTGCGTCAAATTATTTGTGGCGGAGGTCGGATTGCAAGCATGACTCGCGTCACGGTCGACGAGTCGCAGAAGTCGGCCACATTGCTGATGTCGCTGGGTGTTCCTGAGAGTGCGATTCAGCGTGCCCTCGGAGAAAACTCGTCACGCGAACTTCAGGATATCGTGAAACGTATGGACCCCAATTCGGGGCGAGTTGGCCTGATTACGTCAGCCTGGCATCTGCCGCGGGCGATGCGTTTGGCGAAAAAGTATGGTTTGGATGTTGTTCCGATTCCTGCGGATTTTCGCAGCCCGGTCGTCCACGATGAGCCACCGCTTTTTGCAGAGCGTGTCTGTGGATTGGTTCCGAGAAGTAGCAACCTTGAAGACATGGCCGTTGCGGTCAAAGAATATCTTGCACATCTTGTTGGTCGTTAATGTAAAAGAAAAACGGGATGGCGAATCGCCATCCCGTTTTCCTGTCTGTCTATCGGGCTGTCTGTCTACCGGCCGGTCAGCTTATCGACGGGTCAGCTGACTGATTCCAAAGGTGAAGAATCCAATCAGCGAGAAGTTGACAAGTTCTTCAGTTGGTTTGTACCGCAGAATCAAAGTGTCGCCTGGTGCAACCAGCAATCGCTGAGATGGATCATTCATGGCGTCCGTGAGGTCGATTGAGATTGTGATCTCACGACCATTGGGAAGTTTGCGAAGAAGGAACAATTGACTCGGTGTTGCTCCGCCAATGCCACCGCCAAGCAGTACCGAGGCGACTCCGCCACCTCCACCAGTTGAGCCCGCTGATCCAACGCCCTGTCCGGCCAGTGCCATCGCTCCGAGGACATCGATGTCATAGTCGCGAGGAATCGGGAATTGACCACCGGGCAGCAAACCGCCCGTGTAGAAGAACTCCGTTTCACGAGCTTCGATGTAAACGATGTCACCGTCGTTCAGGATGATGTCCTCCTGCCGGATCCGTGGGGCAAACCCCGGTGGATATCGCAACGGAATGCGGATCATGCCTTCGTCATCGGGCATTGGTGGTGGAGTCATATACGGGTCGTTGGCGTACTGTGAGTAAAAGTCGTTCGCGTACTCATCCGACTCTTTGAATTCTCCGCCTCGCATGATGCGAACTTCATTTTTGGCTGACAGGCCAGGCAGTCCACCTGTTTGAGCAAGAGCGTGCATCAGGTCGTTTTTGTATGCCGGCAGGTCAAGGACAAATCCGGTTCCACGCCGTGTGACTTCATTTGAACTGCTGTTGAAGCGCCGGTTCTCCGGGTCATCCGCAGCATCTTCTCGAACGACGATGATGCGGTGAGTTCGTTCCCGCATTAGCGACACAAGAATACGATCGCTGTTTTCCTTAAGAATCTTCTTATCGATTGTGTAAGCTTTGCGAACCAGTTCTTCGATTTCGATCAGTGTTCGCCCTTCAACGGGGATCGGTTCGATCAGCGGCAGGGCCACCGAACCATCTTCTCGAACCGGGATTGGGAAGCCCACCGACGGTGGCAGGTCGCTTTCCGCTTCCGGGAACGTCACTGGCGGCGCTTCGGCAATTTCACTGTCTTCGTTTTTCGGAGGTAGAATCCCTTCGATGTAGACACCCAAAATGTCTCCTGGTGCAAGCAGGTATTCGTCCGGAACTCCCATTCGCAACCGATTCAGTCGCAACGGAATATAGTTGGCTCGACCTTGAACCAGGATTTCCGGCGGGACCAAACGGCTGGGGACGCCGTTGATTGGTGACATAAAGGACGTGCAGCCGGTTCCGCAACACGTTAAGCATGCGGCCACAAGTGAAAGTTGAATGAATCGCATGGCGTTCTTTCTCATGCTCTATTTGAATCCACCCCAGGTGGGTAGGTCAGATCTGTTTGGTAGTTGTCCGCTTTGATTGCTAGTTGCGACCAGGCAGAAGTGCGCTAGGGAAGTCGCCGGCAAATTCGTTGACCGATTTGCTGGCTCCGTCAACTGAAGCCTCAAAATCGGTTACGGTCGAAGTGGCTTGTTCCTGAAGTTTGCTGGTTGTTTCGTTGTCGTCCAGAAACGGATTTGAGTATTCAGGAGCTGGTAGCTCAGTTGTGTCGGATGGAAGGTCAAGATACTCACGCAACATTGGTTGTCGCTTTGTCTCAGCGGTGGGAGCGGCGGGTTGCTGAAATCTGTCCGTTGGTCGCTGGGCTTGAACTTGAGACCGGACTCGTTGCTGCGGTGGCTGAGGTGATCGTTGAGCCTCAAATTCCTGTGCAGCTTGAGCTTCCTGCATGGCCATTGGTGAGGTCGCGGCGTAATACGCACTGACTTCCTCAGTAACCGGTGTTCTCAAGTGGTACCCGTGCCCCTTAACTCGGGCGGCAGCCACCCCCATTGGATATCCCTCGTACCATGCGTTGATACGTTGCTGGCCGTATCCGCTTTGATACCAGGTTGACCAGTACCGCCGTTCGGGCATGATCGGCGCGCGGCAATCACTGCCCATTGCGCAACTTTTGTAACCTGCAATGAACCCTCGCTTGGCGTCTCCCAGGCAATCGCTTGAGCTGCAGCGGCTACGGTAACTCCACCAGGCTCGTTTGGCTTCGAAGCAGGCAATCTTGCTTGAAATCAGCCGGTCACAAACATTGTTGTACTGGAGGCCGTTTTTACATGATTGGCAGCCAGTTGCTGCCAGTGAGACGATGGCCAACAGGAAAACAGCTGGAATCAGAGGTTTTCGCTGTGTCTGTCGGTGACAAGCCGAATGCTCATCACGAGGTCGACTCGTCACTAATGTTACGAAGAGTTGTCTTATGTGCATCAGTCTTGTCCTCAGACAATTGGCGGGTGTACGCAATGTGGCGTACATCCCAGTTGTCACGTGTGAGACTGATCGTCCGGGTTATGGCAGCAATGTGACCGATTCACGGGTGCCCGTTTTGACCGGTGTATTTGGTTTGGTGCTCATTCCGATACCTCCGCGATAACCAAAACAACCGTCAGGACGAAATGTAAACGCTTGCACATAAGGGGTTTACGGGCGTATTGAACCCGGGGGACGAGGTGGTTTGGGTTGGAGGCGTAAAGTTTTCAGTATTTTTCGTTGCATCACATGGTCAAAGCTGTAAGCATAGGGCGAATACGGGGTATGCAAAAAATCAGTTATTTGCTTCAAATTTTGAATATGATGCTTGGAGAGTGCGTGCGATGCGGACAAAACCAGTTTTTGGGATGATTGCTGGGGCACTATGTGTGACAGCTTGGATTGGCACTACCATTGGCGATGTGCTTCAGTCGGCTGAGGACGTTGCTCCAATCGAAATTGCGTTCAAGAGCGACATTGCGTCTCAGTTGGTCCCCACAGTGATCGGTGCTGACGAGAGCGAAGTCGAGGTCCAAACGATGACCGAGCAAGCTGTGAATCTTGCTCAAAGCTATGAAGTCGGCGAAGCAACTTGTCACGACACGCTTGCTCGTGTTGACCAATGCCTGGGTGCTCTTCAGACCGATTATGCCAGCTGTCAGAGTCAGCCATACTGGGAATCAAGCCACAATCAGTTGATGTCAATTCGTAGCGACTTGCCTTGCTGCGGTTCAACAAGCGGCGGATTCGTTGACGGTGGCGGAATCCTCGGCGGTGGCGTTGCCAACGGCGGGTTTGCTAATGACGGGTTTGCTAATGGTGGATTTGACGGCGGCTATGCTGGTGGAGCCTTGAACGGTGGCTACAGTGAGCAGCTTGTCCCTGGCAGTCAGCAGATCGTCGGAGAACAGGTCATCGGAGAACAGCTTATCGGACCAGTTCCGATGGATCAGGCTTGCATGCCTGCTCCAGCTCCAATCGCCTACGGCCCAGAACCATACGCTTACGGCGGAGGATACGGCGGTGGCGGAGGCGGTGGTGGCCTGTTTAGTGGCGGAAACCTACTTGGCCTTGCCGGACTCGGAATCGGAATCGCTGCTTTGGCGAGCAACGATGATGACGGTGCCCCACGATCGACTGCGACACCAACTCGCTAGTCAAGTAAATGTCATAACGACAAGCCTGTAAGCACCTGTGCTTGCAGGTTTTTTTTTGGCCCACCAATTGCTCTATTTTTCGGGAACCTCTAATTCAGTCTTACGTGTAAGGACGCCGTACGACCCCACTCTTTTGTGGTTGATCCATGATGCGGAACCTTCCTGAATTTACATCACGTGCAGTCGCACTACTGACGATCTGTCTCAGCGCGTGGGTTTTCGGTGGTGTATTGCCCGAAACCCAGCTGTGGATGGCTCGTGCGTTGACGGTTTGCGTGTTGTTGTCTGTCTTTACTCGCGAGAGTTTGCATTTAGTACGAGTTGCGTTGCCTGCAGCTTTACTGCTTCTTATCGCCGCACTAACACTCGGTGGAATTCAGTTGATCCCGATGGATCCTGACGTCATTGGTGCGGTTTCGCCACAAACTGTTGCCATAACTCAACAGTTCACAGGAGACGTTAGTAGTCACCCGCTGCCGTTGAGTATTTCGCCGATTGAAACCCGTCGAACGATGGCCCTGCTGGTTGTTGGGATTGCGGCGTTTTATGTCGGATGCGTCATGTTTCAGACGGTCCGGTCACAGTTAACCCTATGCGTCTGTCTGGCTGCCAACGGTGTGTTGTTGTCAATTTGGGGAATGATGCAACAGGCTTCCGCATCGCCCGTGTTGCTACCAGGAACTCCCGGACCAGACCGGATTGGGTATTTCTCAACATTCTTCAATCACAGTAGCGCTGCAGGCTATTTGAATATGGCTTTGGGTGGCGCGATGGGGTTGTTGCTTTATACGTATCGCAACTCAGATCTCAGAATGACGCGATTATCTGACGGCATTCGTGCCGTTTGCCAGAACGTTCTGACCGCACCCACTCTGGTTTCGGGGCTTGCGGCACTGACGTTGGTTGTTGGAGTGACTGCGTCACTTTCACGAGGTGCGTACATTTCGACCACACTTGCCTTTGTGGTGCTGTTTGTTCTGTTGGCGATTGGTCACAGGCGGTTTGGGACGATTTCGTTTGCGTTGGTAGTATCGATCGTATTGATCTCTGCCATTGGCTGGATCGGCATGGGAGAACGTGTCACGAAGCGGTTGACCACGCTGACCGACGGTGAGCTGGTCGAAAACAGTCGCTGGGGGCATTGGCGTGACGGTTTACAGGTCTTCACGAACTTCCCAGTCGCCGGTACTGGACTCGGTACGTACCAGCGTGCGTACCTGGCCTATGAGCAAAACACATTAGATCGATGGTTCCAGCATGCTCACAACCAGTACCTCGAAACTGCAGCTGATGCAGGTGTAATTGGTTTGTGCCTGCTGGCTGGCCTGCTGTTTCTGACGTGCCAGGCACTATGGAGAATTCGTTCGACAAAGTCCGCGATCCTTCATCACTGGTTCGCACTCGCGATGTCGTTTGTTGTTGCCTCACAGATCATCCACGCGCTTACTGATTTCGGTCTTTACCATCCCGCAAATATGGTGGCGATGGCGCTGATGTGCGGGTCGTTGTGCGGTACAGCGGCTGTTTTTAGCAGTGACGGGTGGTCGCGATTGCTACGAGTACCACGTGTGATTTCGTACCCGATCGTTTGGGGGCCAGTCTGTTTTGTGCTGTGCGTTGTCGCCACCAGCGAACTTAAAGCGTATGCGTTGTCCGACTCAGTCTGCATCACAGCGGAACGACCTCAGTCTGTTGAAGAATGCGATCAGCGGTTGAGTGCCGCGACTCGAGCTCTGCAGACGTCGCCGGACGATGGAAGCTTACATCTTGCCATTACAGACATCGTAATTGACCGTTTCGAATTAGACGGGCGGAATGCGTTACACGCTGCGAACGAATCGTTGTCAGAAGGTGAACTCAATGCGGCAACATCATTAATACAACTGCATCGACGGATTGTTGAAGATTCAGCTGTGTCGGACGAACTCAGTCGATCGGTACAAGCGGCACTTCAGCCAGCCTGGGACCACGCGGTCGAAGCACGAAGACATTCGCCATTATTACCGTTGGCTCATTACCGAATTGCACAGTTGTCAGCGATTTTCGATCCGGCGGATTCTCAGTCCCTGGGGCGGGCTGCACAGTTGTCCGCGTCCGATGCTCAGGCCAACTTCAAGTTGGGGTTGTTGCATCTTCATCGGTCTGAATTTGATCTTGCCGCTGCACGGTGGCAACGGTGTCTGACGCTTTCGACTGAGTACTTCGAGAGGGTTATTGTTTCTGCCCTTCCCAGGATTTCCGGGGAAGTGATTGCAAAAGACATTCTGCCATCAGATCCACTGGTGGCCATTCAGATTGCCGCACGACTTGGGGCAACCCCAGACGAAGTCAGGCTGCGGATTGCCACCGCCAATCGGGTCATTGAGTTGATTGGTGATTCAGACGATGCAGACGGCGGAGAGCAACAGTACGCCCTTGCGGCAGCTCACATGATGATTTCACGTGATGATCTTGCGGCACAGCATATGCATAACGCGGTTCTAAGCCGGCCCAACGAATTGGATTGGCGATACGAGTATTCAGTGTTGTTATGGCAGATGGGTGACAACGACGAGGCACGCAAGCAATTGCAGTGGTGCCTGAGACTAAAACCACACGTTCGAAGATTCCGACAATTGATGCAGGAAATCGACGAAGCGTTACAAACGGTATCCCGGTGAAGCGATGAGTCTTGAAGAAATGAAAAACAATAGCGGGTCAAACGTTCCTGCAGGCAAAGATGCTCAGGACGTGCTTGACTTGTTCGGAATTGCTCGGCGACGAAAGTGGTCGATTGGGGTCGGAGTCATGCTGGGGTTGATTCTGGCGCTTGCCTATCAATTTCTTGCGACGCCTCAATACGAAGCCGAACTGCAGATCATGTTGATGCAGAAGGATGCAGCGATGCCGACGCGCGATGGCGGCGCCGGTGGTACGGAAGTGGCCGATGAAGTTCTTGCGACGCACATGGAGGTGTTTACTAGTCGAAGAATTATCAAGGAAGCCATCGATCGTTTTGAGCTCGATAAGATTCCGTCAATTGCGGAACAGATTGCTCTTAAAGAAGACCCGGTCGAATTCATCCAGGATCAACTGGGCGTCACGGTGGGTGGGGAAGGTGCGATGAAAGTCGCGGCAACTGTGCTCCATGCGACGTACCGTGATCCATCACCGGAACATTGTGCAACGATTCTCAATTCGATTCTCAACTGCTACCAGGATTTTCTGAGTCAGACATTTCAAAACACAAGCGACGAAGCTGTTGACCTGATTACTCAGGCGAGACAGGAACTTGAGACAGAATTGATTGATGTTGAAATGCGACTCCGCAAGTTTCGCGAGACATCCGGATTGCTTTGGGACGGAACACGTCTGACCAATATTCACCAAACTCGTCAACTTGCAATTGAAACCGACCTGGCGGATTTGCGTCGCAGAGAATCGACAACTCGTACGCGATAAAAACGATTCGCGATTTTCTTAGAAAGACGCCGCCTGACCAGGTGACAGATAAACAACGATTGGCATTGCTGGGTGAATCCGGTTCCATGCGAGCTCAGATTGCACACACCCTGACAAGCGGTGATGCTTCGACGATCGAGTTTGCGAAGGACAATGCGACCCGGTCGGCGGCCGCAAGTACTGAATATCAGGAGCTACTGGGGCTGAAGCTTAAGGAGCGAGACCTGCTTCAGAACTACGGAGCGGATTACCCCGGTGTGCAAGTTGTCCGAGACAAGATCAAGACGATCGAAAAATTCTTGAAAGAGAATGCTTCCGTCGATCCAGACAACGGTGTCGAGCGTATGACGCCGGCGGACATGCTGGCGTCTGGCATGCAATCGATGGAATATGACCTTGAAGATCTACAAAAACTCAAGGCGGAACTTACCACCGAGTACGAAACCGAGGCCGTTGAGGCCAGTAAACTCGCGGGGCTCGAACTGCAGGGTGAGGCTTTGGCCAGTGAACTCGATCGCAAACGAACCCTTTTTGAAGAAGTGGTCGAACGCCTGGGTGAAATTAACTTGATGCGAGACTACGGCGGGTTTGTTGCGGAAGTTATTGCTGCCGCTGAGCCACAGACTCAAGCGGCATGGCCGCTGCTTCCACTGACCGTTGCGGGTGGTTGTTTGTTGGGGCTATTGATGGGGATCGCATTGGCTTTGTTCAAGGATTTCTCTGACACGACCTTCCGTGGTCCGGAGCATTTGGAAGCGGCAATCGGAATTCCCGTCGCCGCACACATTCCATTGATCAACTTGAACAAGAAAAGCTTGAAAGGCAATCACGTTGACGAGACCCTGGTCACCTACCACATGCCGTCATCACGAGAATCCGAAGCCTTTCGAAGCCTCAGGACTTCGCTGTTGTTCAGCACTAAAAAACACAATACGAAACTTGTCGGCTTTAGCAGCCCAACACCTGGTGATGGAAAAACAACGGCTGCGGCCAATCTGGCCGTGTCGCTGGCATTGTCTGGTAAAAAAGTCCTTGTCATGGACTGCGACTTAAGACGTCCGCGGATTTCCGGAATGTTTGGACTTGCTGACAAGGAAGGCATGACTGAACTACTGCTTGAAGGCAGAGAGTTACAGGACGTCATGCTCTCTGTCGACGGGATTGAGAATCTGACAGTCATACCGTCGGGGCACGTACCACCGAATCCATCTGAACTATTGATGCTGCCGGAATACGAACAACTTCTCGAAGTCGTTCGTGAGAAATTTGACTATGTGATTATTGACCTGCCTCCTTTGTTGGCGGTTTCCGATCCGGCCATTGTTGCTCCATTGCTTGATGGCGTCATCTTTACATTACGAGTTGTCAGGAACGGTCAAAAATCCGCAATGAAAGCCTGCAAGATCCTTGAAGATCTTGAAGTCAGAGTGATTGCTGCGGTTGTCAATGCATCCAGCGATGCCCCGTTGACATTCGGGTATGCAGACCGAGATCAATACGCGGCTCAACACGGATACTCGTACGGCTACGGGCGTTCCAATCAGAAGTACTTTGCCAAGGGTGAATCCCCAGTGAATTCACGCGTCTAGCAACCTCCGCTTCTCAAAACGACTCGACAAGCCTCACTTTGCACTGAATCAATGACTCTACCTGTATCCACACCTCCCGAAATCGTCATTCCGTCAGCGGTCACCGCTGGACCTCCGGTGCGGCGTTCAGTGAGACCCATTACCAGCGACTACGCGTTGCAGATGCTGCTGACTTCTTTGCCATTGGTATTGGCGGACACGGTTTCAGTTGTTCTGTCCGTTGCGGCAGGAGCGGCTGCCTTGTTTTTAATGGGAAGTCACCCCGTCAACCACTACCCGGAAGTTGTCGGAATTGTCTTGAGCTCAGTTGCTATCGCGAATATTTGTTTTGGCCTTTACCCTGCCGCTGGATTGCATCCCATTCGGGAACTTCAGCGAATGACGTTAACGTCAACTCTGGTCAATGGAATTCTGTTTGTCGGTGCGTTTGCTCAGCTCAACCCAGCCTCACCGTATTTACCACTATTCCTTGTGATTTGGCTAATTCACACAGTTGTCGCAATGCCGACGCGATGTTTTATTCGACACTATTGTCGTGACCAGAAATGGTGGGGGTTTGACGCGGTCCTGATTGGCTGTGGTACGAATCCGCAACAACTTGCAGAGACGTTGAAACGTGAACGTCGACGCGGTGTTCGGCTGGTCGGATTCTTTTCGTCAAACGACGAGTATTGGGATGTCAACTTTCAACTGCCGCAAAACTGCGATTATCTTGGGCCACTCGATGGAGTCAGTGACTTTGTCCACGACAACAAAGTCTTTTGGGCATTTGTTCCTCAGTCATCGTTGAACGGGCGTTCGTTACGTTCGTTGGGGGATAAGTTTCAGTTCTCGTTTCCGAACCTGGTTGTCGTCAACGATCAACACGTTCTGCCGGGACTTTGGAATGAAACAATTGAATTCGAAAACGGTGTCAGCGGCTTGCGACTTCGCGAAGAGTTGTTGCTGACCTATCCACGCTTGTTGAAACGCATGTTTGACGCCTTTGCCTCCGGAATTGGCATGCTGTTGTTGGCGCCGGTCTTTCTGGGCGTTGCTGCT
>NW_028232431.1:0-36060 GCF_054491065.1 Syngnathus leptorhynchus | reverse complement strand
ATTGGGAATTCAGCATTTGTTAATTTATTTGCATTACTTTCCAAAGTAAATTTTTTTAATCTTTGATACTGTTATACTGTACCACAACCTGTCTTTCATTAAATTGTATTTAAATTGTAATTGTCATTTCAATTTGCTTTTTTTTTTAAAGAAAATTAATGGAGAATATCTAGTGTGATTGAATAAAAAATATGCATCATATACACTTTTATATCCAGATTCAGATGTTTTTTTATAGTCATAGTTTAGTTGTATTTGGTACTCATTTTACTTCATTTTTACTATGAAGCAGCCAGGCACTTTCCCGTCATTATCACAGCAATATGCCCTTTGCAGATAATCACAAAATAAACATTTAAATCCTATTTGGGTCCCTCAAGCCCCCGTGAATCCTCCCCTCCACTAGGACGCCATATGTCTCTGTGGATCAACTTCAGACGTTTTCCGTAACCACGGTGTATGATTACATGAGAATTTCTCTCAGAGAAGGCCTCCAGCAGCAGGAGCAAAATGCTAAATGCTATTTTGGAAATGAAATTCTCCTTCATGTGGCTGCACCTGTTTCCCTGGGAGAGTAAGCCAAGCAGACGCCTGATGGAGTCGGCCTGCCTCTGACACACACATAATTCTAAAATATTTATTAGCTTTTCACACCCTGAAAACTGAAAAGTCACGCTCTGGGACAAAGGCTGCGCCACTCGTTTGTCCACAATCTTATTTTCTCACCATATATGTGAAGCAGGTGTCACGGCCTGGCGCAGGCCAAAACCTGACGCAAACATATTTTCACTGCCAATTCCCAGAAAAAGAATGTTTTGCCCTTATTGTGAGAACATGGCATGCCCCGTCAAGTCACCACCAAGACAGAGGGTACATTTGAATAATTGATTGGAGTAATGTAAAGTAATCCAACCAGCGTTCATTCTTGTCTGATCTGCAACCACTGTACTCAGCTGACAGGCGACAATAAGGACATTTGAGGACAACAGAGTGCATTTAAGCCACCATTACCCAACATCTCTAATTTCCTACCTTTTACATTTTGCACAGTGGGCAGGTAAAGGCACGTAGAAACGGTTTAAAAAAAGAACATACTGTACCCTCCTTGTAGGGTGTGTATATTGAACTAACGTAAAAAATTATTATTGGCACAGCATGTTCGTCTACTGGAGGTGAAAATGTTGGTTAACCAGTTTCAGCAGTGTTTCTGTAAGAGGAGCTTAACAATGTTTAATTTTTACTTGAGGCTTGACACGTTGAGTATTCATGTACTGTACAGCTAAAAAATGACAGCTTGAGCAAACTTGTCAGTGTTGTTAAAAAAAAAGACAATTACTGTAATTGTCAAATGTTGTAGTCTTGTGTGAATTACCCGAAAGAGATACGTCAGTAAAAGCAACTGGTTCAGGGTGTCCCCGCCTACTGCCCGATGACTGCTGGGATAGGCTCCAGCACGCCCGTGACCCCTGTAGGGACAAGCAGTATAAAAAATGGATAGATGGGGATATATATATATATATATATATATATATATATATATATATATATATATATATATATATATATATATATATATATATATATATATATATATATATTGCTATTGCTATTCTAGAATTGCTATTGCGATGACACATTATCAGTAGGGTAAAACTAACCTGTCTCACGACGGTCTAAACCCAGCTCACGTTCCCTATTAGTGGGTGAACAATCCAACGCTTGGTGAATTCTGCTTCACAATGATAGGAAGAGCCGACATCGAACCGCAAAAAAAAAAAATTGAGCTTATTCTATATAAATTGGCTGATGTTATCGCACATTATTCCATCTATATATATGGTATATATATATATATATATATATATATATATATATATATATATATAAGTGGTGATGGCGACAAACACATATATATATGTATATATATTTTACATATATATATACGTATGTATTATAGCTTACTTCAGTGGTGAACAAATTCTCAAAGACTACGTTGTTGTGATCCTTTTTGAGTGATCCTTTTTTGAGTTGGTTTTGATATTGAACATTTTTTTTTTTTTTCTCTTTGCGTCCTTGGCTCCATTCAAACAGCTGCTCAATTCTGATTTCTTTGCTCATAAGCAACCTTTATCAGATTTTTTTTAAAACACTGTGATCGCCTCAGTTCGGATTTGGTCAAATCCGACCAGGGCCACTTTCATATGCAGTCCTAGATTCGATACGTACCATATTTTTTACAATGAAACTGCAGTCCAAATCATCATGTGCTCGGTCCCGTTCGGTGGACAGAGAGGCAGTGACTGTGTCCCTCTATTTTTGTCGCCATCACCACTGAGTTGGAAGGGGGTCTTCATCATTAAAGTTATGACTTGATTACTTTTACAACTTGTTATTATTTTTGCGCATGTGGGACCATTAAAATTGCTTTGAAAATGAGTCAAAAGTTTATATAATTTTTCCATTAAATTCTATGGGGAAAATGGGATTTGTTCTAGAAAATGAACAATTTGGAGTTTGGCTAGAACGGTTCCAAAATGGATCATGTTTGACCTTTAAGTTTCCACTGTGCCCTTTCAGCACCGGAAAAGATATAAACTGATTACTAGCCCAAGACACAAATGGACTCCTCATTTCTGACTCATGTAGAATGATGACTCTGTAGCTTTTAAATCATCACTTTAAGAGGACTGAAGAGTGGAGCACATTAGTCATGCATGGCTGACTGTCTTTGTTTAGCCCGTATTTGAGCAATCAGCTCCGTCTCTGTCACTCTGTTTGTCGCACACTGTGATAAAGTTTTATGATTGACCATAATTATTCCCTCAGGGCCGACTGCTCCTTGCAGTTTAATTTTTCAACTTTCCTACTCCTATTCTTAGCAGGGCGTAATGTATGGCATGTATTAAAATGCATGGAAGTGATTCTGTTTTTTTTACCTCTTCTTCTTTTGATCCAAACATTGAAAACATTTCATCTCGGTGGCAATCACTCACAACTTACTCTGTGTTATTGACAGATGTGAACATGCACACCTGAGGCCCTCTCTTGCATTTGAGAATTCTAGCCAAGGAATAGATTGTTTTTCTGTTATTGTTTTTTCATTTCAATGGTTCCCCTACAGGTGGGGGTGGAATTTGCATTGAAGCCACTGTGAAAAACAAAACTAAAAGATACGTAGTACAATATATTATGATTCCATTCAATCCACATGTCCTAATTTACAAAATAATATTGGCACTATTGCTACCACAGCAGGGGCGGTATTATGGCTGTTCTACAAATATCGCAGAGCACGAAAGCAGGTGGTGTTATTCTCTAGGGCTGGATCAGTTAACAAGCAAAATTGGTTGACACAAAGCTTTTGGCTTAAAAGTATAATTAATCAATGAATGTTGTAACTTCCATGTTTACCACATACATAGACATTTGTTGCTAACATTCTATCCATGTTTGACATCGCTTTAAACAAAATAAGGCGTAACACACACAGTGCAATTCCTCCCATGGCACCATGGACGGTGGGCGACCGTGACTGAGAACTTCAGTGAATAAGGTGCTCCTGGATGTCTTACCGGCGAGGGCTGGTTAATGCGGTCAGGGCGGGCACGGAGCATTTTGGCTGCCTTGGTGGGTTTTTGCGACTGAGAGTCCCATATTTGGCTGTGAAGACGCTGCTTAGTCATTGAAAGCTAATTCTGCCTCGACAAGCCACAGGAGTTGGTAGAACTGTGCCTATGAACGTTGGTGGCAATTAATCACCATTTTCGACACTTATTGACAACAGGAGGTTGACAAAGCAAGCCAGGAAACAATACACATTACAACATTTGCCTCCCTCCTGTGACGTAGACAGGTTGAGATGGGAAAAAAAAACAGGAAGTGAATTTTAGTGCTGACGTTAGCTTTACATATAGACCGATTATATAAATGCCAATGCTCAGGTCAATGAACTATCCCTTTAAGTCTCATCACAGTTCATCCCATCAGATTGTGGGAAATGTGAAGAAAAAATAAATAAAGAGCAGGTGAGATAGACAGTGGTGGCTGGTTCTTCTATTTATCTTTTATTTGTCAATAAGTCAACTGCCAATCAGAGCACCCCAAGCAGCCACGAGACACACTTGACCGGGCCTATGCACAACGCCAGACCGTCTTGAATGGAAAATTAATGAAAATATTCAATATACTTTTAAGTGGGTACAGTGTACATCAACTTGTGCAAATCTCTTTTGTGTGCTTATCACTGTCAGACGTTGAATTGGAAAAAAAGATTGAAGTTGCTGACTTGTGCGGGGGCAGCGTGAGATCGATTCTCACTCAGCGGCTGTGTGTATGTGGGTGTGATTGGTTGATTGTCTCTATAGGTGCCCTGCAACTGGTTGGCGACCAGTTCAGAGTGCAGTCTCCCTTTCGCCTTATGTCAGTTGGGATAGCAACCCCTGTGAACCTGAACACTTTAGAAAATGGATAGAAAAAATGTTGATGCTTTATCGACACTCACTTTTGACTTTTGCAAGTAGTGACCGCATTCCCGACACAACCCGCTGTATCTGCAACGCTGTAAAAATGCACCTTCGTTGGCACACAGTGTTGGACTAAGATGATTTGATTTCCCATGATGATGTTTTTGAGGTCTATTTTTTCCAAACACATTGGTAGAACTCCAAATTGTTCGGGCCCGCATGTCTCTCCTGGCAGAGACAGAGTGTTACTTGTCTGTCCTCACAGCAGCTGCTTTGCTATAAGTCCAACGGGTGTTGTTTACCCTTAATGGAAAAGTGTCATGGGGTATGTTTTTTAGATTTTAGCCACATTATTGCATAGCAACAAATGGTTTTACTATGATAACCCTGGTGCTAGTTAATACACTTCCTTCCTTTGGTGATTGCTTCAGTGAACAGCACTCACTGAAAGTATTCAGTTTTAGGACACAGAGGTCACACCTGTTGTGGAACTTGATAGAAGGCTTATTTATAAACTTTCTGAACCCTAAATTCCTCCTTCAGAGAAAACACTGAGACACAAAGAGTGGCGGTGGGGGTCAGATGAAATGCTCGCGTATGAACACAACAACAACTGGACGATCCATAAACTACTGAAATGAAGAAATTTACAAGCCACCTGATCGGGCTTGAAGGACGAGCAACACACAAAGTCATATCCAATCACAGTGAGTCATTTATTGTCCGTCTTGTGACATTACTGTGAGGAAAGACGCTTCAATCAATAAAATTATACAGCATTGATGTTGTCCACATTGTCTTTTCAAGCAATGGTGGTGTCTTATTGGGTCGTTCCCAAGCAATGCTTTTTTTTTTTCGAATCATGTCACACTGTGTATTGCGAGCGACCTTCACACAGTCTGGGTGGTAATTTGAAAACTAAACACTGCACAAGGGCAGCCTTCCATCCGCCTGCCTTTTTAGCACCCCCCAAAAAAGGCAAAAGTCAGATCACGTCCAGCCTGGGGGAGCTTTAATATATAGCCTAAATTTAGGTACTGAGTTATGGCTGGAGAGTTATCGGGGTGGGCTCATGTGACGTATGAAAAAGTTCTGTAAATGCTGAGTGGATTTGAAGTGCAAGAGGACATTCTGGCTGCATTGACTGATTGCCTGACAGCTGCTGCTCGACATATGTCAGATATTTGCCCTTTTAAAATGGAAAAGACGCCACTTTAATGGCTTTCCAGTCCCTGTGACCATTCTTTTTTCTCTCACTCTTTATTGGAATGGAGTATACACATGCTACAATTTCCTACTTATATGTTTTACACCAGAAATGACACAATGGTCTATGTGCGTAAATGATACATTTGCCAGTAAATTATTATGGATTCAAATGTGAGTAAGCAGATGAATGCACAGATTTTTGCGGAAAACCTATTCTCCGATATTTGCTGAAAAATTCACCACATTGAAGGAATAACACGAAAACAACCAATTGGGATGGAAGGCCGCCTCCAAGCGCTCACTTCACAGCAGTGATCTCTGATCACCTGGACAAGTTACGTCATCCAACCATGAAGGTCTGCTCGCAATCCCTTATAAACGTATTTTGCACGTGTCGATCCCCTGTATGGACTCCAGTGAGTCATCTGCTGCTTCTGCCATGCCTCCTGCAATGACTTTAAAGGGAATGAGAGGAGCTGCTTTCATTGGTTGGGAAGCAAGTTGGCTGTGTTTACGCCTACAACAGCACGAATGCTTGTTTGCGCCCATCTGCGAAGAAAAACACAAAACACATTTAGACCATACTTTGCGCTAGCTCAACTTGCCCTCAGCACAAAAATAGTGCCTCAAGAGTGCAAATAGTAAGACAGATGCAGTAAAAAGGTACAAAGCCTATTTTGTCGAAACGTTGTGGATTATGCATATTCCAGTGTCCAAACCCCAGATTGTTCAGATTTCCATCTTTCTCTTCATTTTTTACCCTGAACCCGACCCCCGACCCTTTTAACAGCAGTTCTGCCTTGGTGGCGCTCACCTACTTAATAAGCACAATGAAATCAAATAGCTGGATTGCTAGCGAGATATCATCGACAGATAAATAATAAGAACATCGGCTCATGGGTTTACAAAAGGCTAAAATATTTCAATGTTTTATGGCCTGGAACTGATTTTTGAATATGTGTTGTAGTTTCTTTCTAGTCTAGTCATACAGCATGTACAAATATTTACCAAGATAGAAAGAAAACGTCATTGTAACCTTTCTGGGATAATAAGGAATTTCTTTCCAATGTGTTCTTGTTGTGCCATGTAACATCATCTTGGGCCTTTAAACATTTCACGTTCCACTCATTGCGCAGTGGTCAGGAAGGAGCAGATTGCACACAAGTAAACAGAGAAACCTCACTCTATTACAAACGTGCGGGTTTAATATTAGTCACCTCTGCCAATAGGAGCAAAGCTAACAGGCAAACCATGTGACAAGGTGCAACAGCAGACAAATCGATGGCACAAAACAGATTGCCTTGCCGAGATTCCCTTTTGCTGACAGGCCATGGGGTAGTTTGCGCTTTTAAAAAATAGCGACATCTTTTAAGGTGACCTCTGGAGTGCTTCTTATAAAATTACTAGAGACAGAAATCCATTTGCAACTGTGCTATAACGCTGAGATTACATTGTTACTTTAGAGCCTCGGTGCAAATTAATTTGAGGTTCATTTCATGTATTATATAAATGGATGGTGGTGGGAAAATTAAATCTCAGTGTTGCACATTTCTATATATTGTTTTATTTCTGCAGAGGGTGTTTTGGATCACTGTGCTTACCCTTCATTTGGCCAGCAGAGCAGGCTTCCAGCAGATTTAACTCCTCCATGGCCTCCGAAGGACAAAAACGCAATACTAGCTCAATTGTTCTCTATACGTGTGTATGTTTTTTTTTTTATTATTGTATATTAAAGCAGAGGTCCCCAACCCCCGGGTCGCGGACCGGTACCGGTCTGTGGGTCACTTGGTACCGGGCCGCCAAGCCGCACAGGAAAAAAAAACATTATTTTTTTTATCGACGTTCAATTAATTCAGGTCAAGACGCTCGTCCCGGTTTCCCCAGTCGAGCCTGCAAAGCTAGCAAATATGAGTACGAATTTATTTTGAAAAATATAAAAAGAATTGGTGATTCTCTCCTAATTACATTCGGCAGTTAAGGTCAAAATGCTTGTTTCGGTCACGTGACATGTCACCTCAGTCAAGCCTGCGAACAAGCAAAAATGAGCAAGAAACAGAGATGTTTGGAAAGCTTCGGAAAGGGAAAAAAGCCCAATGAGGAGTTCGGAAGAAGAGGCTACGACTTTGAAGAAAAGGAAAGCTGTATTTAAAAGAAAATGTCTGGAGTCCTACTTACAATATGGTGACTCTAACGCGGTCTGTCAGGTTCGGGCTATGCAAGGCCATCTTTCAGCAAGCCTGAAAGTATCTAAAGCCTCTTGACCGGACTCGCCACCCTTTGCACCCATCACCAGTCACACATATGGAAGAAGTGCAACGCACGTGTGGACGGGGCAGACTCGTCACTGAAGGAGTATCGGAGCATCTCCGCCTCTATCGGGGGACCTTGGAGCCATGTGTCGACATGCATCGCACTGTTAGCTACATCGCCTGGTCATATTGGGGACAGGAAAGAAGTGGCGGAACAGAAGCACTCCAGATGTTCTTCATCAGTGGGCCACAGGGGAAGTCTGTTACCGCAACACCTGGCTCGTTTCCACTTGGAGCTCCCAGGCAAAGGGTGCAATGCTCTGCCACGCTCTACCAGTCAGACACATAATAGATGCTCACTGCTCACAGGATGGAGCAACATCCAAACTCTTTTCTATTTAGGATTGCGCTGTCAGAGTAGTTGGGAGGATCATTGTTGTTTTTTTGTTGTTGTTTTTTTTCCAGAAAGTCGAATCCCTATACCTTTATAATACCTTCCCTTAACCTTTGTGGACAGTGTCAGTGAGTCAAATGAAAATATGTTTCATTTAGAACACAAGAAAGGTTTGAGAGAAATTAGACACTGTAATAAATTGTAAGATTGTAAATTATATCAGCAACATAACAGTGTCATAATCACTGTGATGTCTAAATCTAACATCGTGACTTATTGTTTTGTAGCATAACGGTAACTTACTTGCAATTCATTGTTCATTTCTGTACCCTCAAGAGTTGTTAGACTGCAACGGTGGCCTGCTGCTTTAAACATTGCTGTCGTAAGGTTTTATGGCTAATATCCTTTCACAAAGGTTGGTCAGGGGTAAAATATGCTAAAAGTGAGTTAAAGGTTTGGAAAATCTGAAAAGGCATTTGAAAAACCATGTCAAATTGATAAAATGAGAATTTTTGATTAAAACATTTTTGTTTGTTCTGTAGTTGTGCTTTAATACAGCGCCATACAACATCCATGATTTCATAGTGATATATGGGCCTAGAACTGACCTCTACTTTCGGAGAACTAGCCATATGCATAATCTTGACAAATAAAAGTTGGAAAATAAATATAAAAGCATGACAGCTACTGTTTAGATTTCTCCCAATTTACGTTGCGCTCTATTTGTATGCATTTTTGTGTTTCACCTTGTAGTCATGAGATTGGGAGCATTTATGCTCCCTGTTTGGCAGTGAAGAGCAGCGAAAGTGAGGAGGGCAGCAGCCTGGGTGAAAAACGACAGATGCCACGCTCAATAATAGCAATGTTAAAATCTCCTTGACCTGCAGGTCTTCAAATAGCAACCCCAATTCGTTTCATATTTTCCTTGCTGGATCAATGGCAGCATAAATTTGAGGCTCAATGACAGGAATAATTTAAAACAGATCTATAAACGATAGAATGCTATTCCCTATGGTCACAGATGCATAACAATTCACTGGATTGGCAGGATGAGCTTTGGAAAGATTTGCTTGTGTTGGGGAAAAAAATGAAGGGGTCATACAACATTGACTTAAGCATGCATGCGCATAAACGTATCTTGTCCTTTTTCAACATTGTGTCTTCATCTGGCGAGTTCAAGTACATATTGAGGTATTGATCTTTTCTGAATTTCTTAGCAATTTCTGCTCTGATCAGCAAGGATAGGAAGGGCAAATTGTTTAACATAGCTGAATAAATAATAATATCAATGCTCAGACCCCCTCCCCCCCCTTCACCCCACTCAAGACAAATGAGAGCCTCACCACCTTGAGGGATGGATAAGCTGTAAATGTAAAGAGCGTGAAATGTTAAAACGATTTACAGAGCCAGAGAAAAGATGCAATGTTTAGTAAAGGATAAACACAAAATTCCCTTTTTTGTTTTTTGTGCGCGGGAGAATCTAATTCAAGTGTGACCACATTAAGACATCTGGTGCGCTTATAACCACCAAAATGTTCCAGCATCTACTGACACCATTCCTCTGCTAAGAGGAGAAGATTATTGGAGTTCACGCTAATACCGTTTTGCACAGCATAAAAGCCTCTTGCTAATAAATATTAATTTGGGCCTGCGTGATGTATTTGAAAATTCCAGCTAAAATGTCACCACATGGAACATTAATGTAATATTTCAAGGCCTGAGAGCAATATTGATTGCATTTATTTGACTCAGGGGAAGAGAAATAATTCTTCAACGTGGAGGCACATCTGGTACGCAAAGATGCGAAGCCCGGAATGAGAAAATACAAGATAACAATAAAAGAAAATAGGGTTCATATTTAAATGCATTATCCCAGTGTTGTTTGGAAACCATTGTCTTGTTAGAACGGAAAAAAAAGACAGATAGACTCTGCTCTTTTATGGCAACCTTTGAGAGATTTCGTTTTCTATAAAGCAATTGAGTTTAATACACCACAATAAGCTATATTGCATATATTATACTATATTGTATCCTCACGTGTTTGCAGCACATTCCTCTGAAATAAAACTCAAGTTCTCCCTGGCTAGAATCCTTTGGAGTCTCCTTTTCTGAGAGTGTGCTCGCAGATATTGACTGCCACTGGTTGGAGGCGTCGTGCTGTCCTGGCGCAAATGAACTGAAATCTGAGAAAAGACACTTTGACCCTCAAGGAGATGCTCTGACAAATAGTATCAACACTGATTACAACTGCCTTTTGTTCTTGTATTGTTATTATTTTATTACTGTCATGCATTGCCTTCGGTGGACCATTGGCCACAATTAGGCACACCTTCATATACACAGTTGTACCCACAATTCTGCCTTTATAAAAGCTCAGCTTCATCAGAGGTCTTCACTTTCCAGCATTGTGTCATTCTGAGAGCTGTTTACATTATTTTGGATATTTAGCAACATGACAGAATAAAAAAAAAAAACATCTCATCTACAATGCAGCGCAGTTGTGCACTATAAATAAAATAAACACTGTATTATGCAGCTCTGTTACCCAAATCCTGTGACTACATATGTAACTATAGCTGTGGCCATTTTTATTATCTGTCTGAAAATATTGTAGACGCAAAATTAAAGAAACGCATGTTGAGAAAGTTTTTACACTTTGACACACGGGTTTAAGATACAACACTGCTAAAGCGCCCCCCACTGGCTAACTTCATGAGCGAGTGCATGCGTCACCAAATCCTTCAACAATGACTTGTCTGTGCTTTTCAAATGACAGAAAATAAAAGGAGAATTTGGGCGGTTGGAGGTTATAGGTAAGCATACAAAAATACAAAAAGAAGGATCATTATAGTCTGTATGTAAAAATAGCCTGTTGTGTGAATTTTTAAGTTTGATTTCTTTCAAAAGAGTGCATGCGTTGTAATAATTGATTATTAGGTGCATCATGCTCTAAGGTGTCATTTCTGCCCTATTAGACTCTGGATCTCAGTGGATCTCAGTGGCTCCCGTGGGATTTGAATATGGCGTGTACCATTGATTTATTTATCTATTTTTTAAAAAGGAGAGAACAATTTTGCTGCATTTTTGTGTGCAATGAAGATGGTAGGACAACAAGTAAAACAACCACTCTTGATTTGTTTGGTTTTTTTAACTGTAAATATTTGTTTTCCTTATACCTAGCCACATTTAACGATTATTCTCCAGCTATTCCTTCTCTCTGGTTAAAAGTGCATCACTGAAAGACATTGATGAAAACTGCAAGACTTTTGTTCTGTTCTGATTCTTGTCACACATTTCATTAACACTTTTTTAGATTTTGCACAGTTGCACAGATGAAATATCCAGGGGCCCGCGCCTTCATCCTTCACTCCACTGCTAATCATGAAGTTTTCATCCAAAAAGACGACTATAATAAAAGAGCCAGCCAAGGATATCCCTCATAATGAATTTACACCACAACGCAAAACAACATCTTCAAAAAGGGAGTATGTTTTAATGCCATCTGCAGCAGGCACCTGGGAAGTTGAGCTTTGTGAAGCAGAGTGAGGAGGGAAATCAAGTTTTTTTGGAACAGACAATGAGCATTTAAATAAGAAATGAAATCCGAGCACACGTTATGTCTCAATTCCCATATTATGTATGAAAGGAACACAAATAATATTGAAATGAAAACTGAGACCAGATGGCCTTGAACGTGTGTTCTGTCGAGGCCACAGGTCACCCAGGCGTCAAGAGTAGCAGGGCGTTGATGGGGAGAAAGGAAACGCATTTCCAGTCAAACGTGAAATTTGAGATAAATCACACTCTTGGCAGTGTAAGACTAAGTTATAGATGTGGCGCTCCACTTTTAGCTTTTGGGAAATAAGATTATTATGCTCTTTCAAAGAACGAGCAAGTTAGAGTATATTCAATGTGAAATGTGTTTAAAATACACAGAAAGACTGCTTCCCCTATTGTATTGATTTATGACCATATTTTCTATTCATTAGTTTTGACTGCAACTCATGGGCAACATTGGAGCAAAAGTGGGCAGTCTGTAAAAATACAGTTTAAATCTTTATTGTTGCTTGAGTCTGTCAGTGCATCACTTCTCCAAATTAAAACAATGCCATCAGTGAGCTAAATATAGAGGCTCTGACTTGCATGTGATTCCTGCCAGTGGTCCATCAACCAAATGAAGAAAAAAAATACAAATGTGACTTGACCTATAGGTACACATTTCTGCAGGCCACTTTTCAAGTGCCTGATCCTCTGTAAGCCTCTTTTGAAAGACACTGGAATCTGTGTGTGTGTGTGTGTGTGTGTGTGTGTGTGTGTGTGTGTGTGTGTGTGTGTGCGTGTGTGTGTGTGTGTGTGTGTGTGTGTGTGTGTGTGTGTGTGTGTGTGTGTGTGTGTGTGTGTGTGTGTGTGTGTGTGTGTGTGTGTGTGTGTGTGTGTGTGTGTGTGTGTGTGTGTGTGCGTGTGTGTGGGGATATTGTTTTTGCTGAATAGACAAGTGCTTGGTGTCCTGTTTGGATAAGCAAGCTTTAAATCAGGTGCGCTGATACTTGGAGCTTGAAGGTCACACAATAGCTTTGTGAACGGGCTAAAGTGATGTGTGAAATAAACTGCGCCTGTATTGTGGATGACACGTTGGGTCGACTAACTAGTGCGGTCTTTTTGGTTAAACAATTCCTTTTCACTGAACTTCAGCTGAAACTGGGTTGACGTGGCAGAATTTCAAACTCCCACTGAGAGCATGTAAGATCTGACGTCAAGGTTAAGTCTATAGGTTAAATCTAATGTTATAACTGTAACTGTAAGTTAATATAGATGAAGAAAAAAGTGGCACATGTAACTTAATCTTGTACATATGCAGATTGCCGCAAATGCTCCTATCCAGGTTGGAACCTGCTTTTTTTTTTTTTACCATGCTTCATTTCACTGTACATTTTTGTTTCTTGAGGCCTTGCGTCCCCTTTATCACATTCCTCAATTCACCACTTCCCATTTCTTTTTTGCAATATTTTTACCCATCCGGCTCAGCTCGACACAAAACCAGTGACCAATTTGGATTCAGAAATCATCCTAATTCTTCTTTACTCATTTGTTTGTTTGATTGTCTCTAGATGGAGGTTTTTGATAGGGCAATTAAATAGTGTTTTGAATTAAAAATATATACATATATACAATCTATTATATTGTTTTATTTTGATTTATTATACTCAATTAAAACCATCAAGAGATGTAATTTCCATTTCTGTGATACTGTTTTTAAAAATACTCTATTTTTTTGAGACATTGTTACTCTCTTCTGGGAATGACATGAGCATTACATCATAGTCTAAGCAGTTTGTGTTTATAGGTTTGGTAGAAATGTGAATTCTTTTGACATCTTGCCTTTTTCCAGCAGCGTTTGAACCACACTGCGTGACAGTGATTTATTTTCAAGTGACGACGCCAGATTGCTCCGTAAATCAGCCTTTATGAACCACAAAAAAAGCCCAAGTCAATGATCTCACAATGGCTTAGTCCCTTTGGCTAGCCACTGAGTCTTTGAACTCCTTGCAAGAGGGTTCCTCCATTGGAATGAGACCTGGCAACGCTACATGACGCTCTTCAATGTAGCATTCACAAGCACGGTGCGGTTTGTTGCATTTACCAGGGCCCAAAAAATCTCCCGCAGCTTTTAAAAACCCGATGGCCTAATTTGTCTTGTTGGGGTCCCGCTCGTGCGTCCAAGTAACTCACGCACTTTTTGCTCTCAGCTACTTCCCAACACATTCACCCGAGCCCTCAATTGCTTGTTTGACTTGACACATAATTACTGTGGAAATATTTGTGTATTTTGTACGAGTGCCACGGTTAGCGTTGCGAGTGGCTGCCAAGTCCTCGCAGCGCTCACTGCAGTTATCACAGCCAAAATCTCTGATTAAAACAAGATGCTGTCATTTGGGCCAGCTTTGGAAGAAATCACTCGCAGAGACGGGCCTCTGGCTGCCAAAGCGCCACTGCAAGCAGCCTGTGTCATATGTGGCAATGCTGACATGCTCATTGTACCAAAGAGGATTTGATTGCCTTTGAACATATAACTGAATCAAGCCTTTTGCATCAAAGTGGAGTTCCACTCGCACAGCATCATCCTCAAAAGTCAAACGAACATTGTGGGTCTTAAAAACTCATAAAATATCCATTTTGAAATGTGCTTGTCAACTGTCGAGGAATGAAAGGTGTGTTTTATAAAACCATTGCTCATATTTTCAAAAACTATGTGAAGGTAGAGTTCACATGTGGGCGCCAGTTCTTAAAAAAGACACAGATAGATAGATGGATAGATGGATAGATGGATAGATGGGTGGATGGATGGGTGGGTTGGATGGATGGATGGATGGATGGATGGATGGATGGATGGATGGATGGATGGATGGATGGATGGATGGATGGATGGATGGATGGATGGATGGATGGATGGATGGATGGATGGATGGATGGATGGATGGATGAAATAAACGTCAGACATGACAAAAATGACAACAAAAGAAAGGAAGTAACAGTATTTTATTTGAAGTGTTTAATTGCATCCAGCTTTGTCCAGTGAAGTGATGATCAACGTACAAGAGGAAAATAGTGAGACAAAATGTCCCGTGACAGGTTATGCATTCATGCTCATGTGAGTGGACATCTGAGGTGCCTGCCTGCCTGCCGTTGTGGTCGAGCTGTCACGCGCTGAGTCACCAGCAGCACAAATGAACAAAGTCCCCAGAAGTCACTCGGTGGTTGTCTTGACACCTGTCATGCAACCTGAGACGCGAGCAGCCTGTGTGGCTACTCAAGTGTGAACTTGCAGTCATTGTCTTCAACATGAAACACAGACGAAATAATAAGGCCCTCCCATGTCAGATGAAAAGTGGCAGTGGGAGAGGGGGCACGTTCATGTAAATTGGGGACCTCATTGGCGATATTCAAAGCCAATTATCTTCGTTGGCTTTCCAAATCCATGCCAGGCATTTGTCAAGCTGTGAATGATAATGAGGTTTTCTGGGGTAAATGCAAAATCACAATCATCTTCTATAGAACCCTTATGAATATTGAATCATTTTAATTCTGTATATAATTGTGTACCAAAGCTTGGTCCCCCAATAGACTTCACAAGCAAAAAAAAAAAATGGAATGGAAGAGACAGACCCAGGTATGTTTCATTAATCATTGAAAATAATTATCTAGTGATAATATAGGATGTTGCACTTGCAAGATCTGCATAAGGAATGCGAAGGAGGAAAGGTGAAGATGCAAAGGCTTCTGTGAAACTTAAGATAGATGAAGGATTAATAATAAAACTCATGAATGCGTGTAGATTTTGTTCTTGTCTCTTTGTGTTTACTTTCGCGGCCTAATGGAAGCTTAATGATAATATAGCAGAAAACTGCTCAATCAAGTTAATGCTAGAGTTTATTACATCTGCTATTGTGGCCATTTGTCTTTAAGAGAACATACAATACAAAAGTGACTTTAAACATTACATTAATATTTGCGTTGCCTGCCTGCCTGCCTGAAGTCAGGTGTAAAATTATTTAAATGATTCCTACCAACTTTTGCCACCTATTGGTTGAACAGCATTATTAGTGTTGTAGTCCGATACCCAACACATAAATGCACATAAAACTTTACCTTATCTACTGACCAACGTGAAAAAACATGAAGTGACAAAGTAATAGGTAACATTAACCATTTGATAATATATTAATCTATTCGTCAGTATCTCTACAGGTTTGGAAGTGGGCCCAACACCGATTCAAACACTGCTCTACTTTCTCTGGCAGGCACCCATGTTTATTCCAAAATGCATAATCAATGGTCGTCATGGTAACACAATGATATACTCATTTTGTCCTGACTAATTTGTCACCAGTCAATAACGGGGCGCATATGTAGAGAGACAACCACTCGCATCGACATCTATGAAAAAAAAATAGACGATGTCAGGGAACAGAATCCCAGAGCAGACTCCATCCATTTGCCTAAATGTTTTATTTTACTAAAAGAAGACAAAGACATTAAAAAGGAAAAAAAAAATTGCCGTATAAATAAAGCTTTTTTTTCTTGCCTTGCATAAATTGTTTGTATGTTTTACCATAAGGGGAGCAATCAAAAACAGAAATATTGCTTTATATTTTTGCTGTGTGTATCATAGACTCCCATTTTACTTACCTGTACTAAATCAACACCAAGAGTGTGACCTACAGTAATAGGTCTTCCCAGAACAGCAGCGCGACAAAAAGAGTGGATTTGAGTGTCGCAGTGGAAACCCTCGTTCAAATAAAACAAAGTGGGGCTGCATCGATGCGCTGTCTTGTTTTATATGATGGCTTAAAATAAATGAACTTTAAATGGAACCTTGGCAGGGACGTGGACTATTGATCGATTAAGGCGGGAGCTGAAGTTTAAGGGCACCGCTTTCCAAGGCTGGGGCTGTAACTAGAGTAATGAAATTGATTAGGCCAAGGGAGGGTGACAAGGCAGTCGAGTCAAGCCCTTGATGTAAGGAAACAAGAGTGCCATCTAATTGGGGTGTAATATGGGTCTTTAGAGGACATTAAGCACACAAGTGGCGGGGGAAGCCATGCTCGTGGATGGAGCCAAGAGGATTGTTATTATTTTGTGATTATTCGCTCGGTGATTGCATTATGGAAGTCAAAACTGAAAGTCCAGCCAAAGGTCTGCTTGTACCCAAATGGCGGAAGAGCTACGTGACCTGTCACACTCATTCCTCAACACCTTTTTAAAGATGTTGTAGGAAATATTAAGGTGTTAGATACTACATGTACAGTATATTTTTGTTGAAACTGGACTATTTTTCAACATCTCTGGTCACTCAAGCACTGTGCTAGAATGCGTTGTGCTGAATGTGCCATATATTTCACCATGGCAATGGTATAAGTTGCTAGACCGTTACTAATTTACTAAAAAAAAAAAAAATTGTAAGCTCATCCACTTGCATTTATTTCTGTAGAACATAATTACTAAAAAACTGTCTTATCCACGCTTTTCTGCCTATTTTGTGCTCTTTTGAATTCACAATGACACCACCCTGCTCTTTTTAAGTGCCAAATTAGAGGAAGAGTAGCTAGTGCGGAGACCCTAAGCCTAACCCCCCGACTGCATTTGCACAGTATGAGACTTTCGTCCTGATATATCAGGATGCCCGTGGGTAAATCCACAAATCAGCGCGTGTCTGGTCACAGAGGAAGTCATGGCGAGTGCCATGTCCTCCTGCCAGCAGAGGCCCTGTCCACTGGAGGGGCATTTATCTGCCGCCCTGAACTGTCTCCCACAACGGGCCGGCCAGAAGTTACGGTGCATTACAAGCACTTAGCACAGTGATATCAAGGTTCACCTCCGATTTCCAATCTCAGGCCAGAATAGTGGGCTTGGAGGCCATCATTAAAAAGCCATTACATGGCCATATTTCATATACAACTCTCTCCTATGTTTCAAGGTGTTAAAAGCTCAATGTGTATTTCCTCTATATTTAAGCGACGGGACAATGCCGCAGCACATAGCATCTCACTCTCAGCCATTGACCTTGGCCTGGGCAGCCTTCATTAGCTTTTAGACACTTATCAGTCATAACTGGGTTTGTCCTCGCTGCAATGTTTCCTCCTTCACTTCACTTCACTTAGGTGGGAAAATAATGGCTGGAATCCATTTATCTGCCGTTTCCAACAAGTATGTGACATTAACAAATTATCTACTTTTCACTAAGTATGGCCAAGGTGCCCTCCAAAGGATTCCTCCACTTTGCCGGCCAAGGTCAGCCTCTTTTTTTTAGAAACCTGCACCTTTTCCTTTTTTCCGTCTTCCTGAGCTATTTTCTTCCTCCTATCTTTAAATATTCATTTTGCTTTTGCTCACTGGGCGGAGATTTTATGAGCACTATCAGCCATATTTCTCCAAACACACATCTTTATTTGTTTTTGATTATTTATGCTCCACTCTGACTTTATAACTCACATCCCTAGGAAAACATTGATCCAAGGAGCAAATGAATCTAATTAGGACCTCTTTCTTCTGTGCTGGATATTGACTTGTTTTGAAAGGTGCCTCTCTATTTCAAGCCAATGTCTGCAGAATACTCATTCCCAGTCTCTTTAAGAAAAACTTTCCAATGCTGATGAGATATTTTTGTCCGTAAATGCAACCGTGCGCTCATCTAATAGCATCTGTTCGTTCATAATGGATTATATTTATTGCAGGATGTCATTAGTGAACTTTCATTTTCGAGGATGTTGACTCTTTTTAAATTTCTCGAAGGTGCATTACGAGTGATGTGATGTCTGAAATGCTTCTAAAGCTTCAAGCTGTCGATCAAGTCAACAAGGGTGCCGTTTCAACAGAAATAAGAATAATCCTTGTTCAGAACAGAAAATGGGGCATAGAGAACCAACTTTTGACTCGAGTCTCCATGCAATTTAATGTGAAGCTTCAGCATTTCCGCTTTTCACACAAACCCAAATCTAAAACATCCCCACGCATTTGTAAGTCGTTGATTTATGAAAAATGAAGAAAACCAAAGAAAGTGGGAATGGTCATGATTATTTTATTTTGTAACATTAATGGAAATACATGTACGTGTGTGTTGGGATACTGGCTCATTTAGTGAGACATTTGCAATTCATATCACCCGTGCATGATTACATTAAGAGTATGTTCTGTCATCTTTGATTAATGTACCATGTTTTCCCTGAAACTGGATTAAAATATGAAAAGCGACAGAAATGACTCTATTACAAAGAATGATCAATTTTTAATCATCTACTCCAGAAAAAACAAACGAATAAGTGCTACTCTGAAATGCTCTGAATCGTCGAACACAATTTGTAAATAGTGTTGAACTGCAAAATGATCCTATGCATATTAAAATGTGAACAGCCACCAGGTTACTGTCATACATGTATTGCCAAGCTTTTTTTCTTGCGTGGATGGAAACAACATTCTTCTTCCCCATTGTCCTATAGTAGTCATAAGGGGCCTATTTAAATGGTTATATGTACCTACTGCATGTACCACATACGCAGATCAGCACACTAACGTCTAAGTGTTAATCGTGACTAGGTCACGAAGTGCTGCCTCAACAAGGGCAAATATGACCCATGCTGTCCTGTAGGGGCTCACAAATACAATACAGATCGGCGTCACTGTTTTTTTCTTCAGGGCTCAATAGGCAGCAACACTAATAGCAGCCCTCGTGGTGATGGTAACGGAATCCATACTTGCCATTGGCCCAGCAGTATCTGGGTCGCCATTACGGCTGGTTCACTTGCAAGAGACCAGACTGTCCCTTCAAAACAGGCTACTCAAGGCAAGAGTAGGTTGTGTGAAGCATGCCGTAAATCTTGATATATATAAAGGCGGTTTTAACAATAATTCATTCATTTATAATAAATTTGTGTGGTGGTTTTCCTCATACTCAGACATTTTTTGATGATAAGATGTCACGCCACATGAGAATTGTTTTAAATGGTAAAAAAAATGTATATTAATCACCTTTAGAATAAAACATCTAAAATGTTAAGAGATATGTATAACATTTCAAGACAATTTATTTGACAAAATATTAAAACAATTTATAAGATTAAAATTTTAATATTACAAGCATGGATCTGTTGTTGTTGTTCTTGTATAAATCCCTTCTGGTGAAAGAATATTTTTTTTGTGGAAATATTTTTTTGCAGAAAACAGTGAGGAAAAGCTCTTGACAAAAGGTAGTTTTCTAAAACAAAGTGTTTGTGTACTGGAATAAATGTGGGCCTTCAATTCCACCATCAGCCATTTAGCCTGACCATGGGTGAGTGGGAATTAAAAAGGGGGACCTTTATGTGCGACCCTGCAGCACAAAAGGCTACATCCATAACTTATACGGACAGGGAAGCTATTAGCCGCCACCGCCGGGCCAACTTTACATATTAAGGGCCGGAGTAATCACAGGGCTGAGGAGTCAAACTGTCGAAAGATTCCGGTCCATATACACAATACACATAAGAGGGGATGCAAATAAAACTGTGGCTTGTTCTAACCTAGAAACAACCATATTTTTGGGGGGGGGGGGAAGTTATCATATGAAAACAATTTCCCAAACAAACCGCAGCCATATGGACAATCTAAATGTGGGACAAATCAAACGGTCTCATCACCAAATTGGAAGTGAGGCTGTGGCAAAGATGCTCTGAGAGGAAGTACAGCAAACTATGAGCAGCTGTTAATGTGCCACAGGGTCAAGCCCAAGGGAGGCGTGTTTTGTTCTCTGTAGTAACATTAATGAAATACACACCAAAAAAAAAAACACCTATATTTCTAAACGTGTTAGCCACACAATTGATTGTAATTGCAGAAAGTAAAATGAATCCAAACTGGTTAGATTCACTGTAAAGTACAATGGACTAAATGATAGCATATATCGTGCTTAAAAAGGATTTGCAAAGCATTTGGCCCGGCTGCTCTTCATATTACCTTAATGCCTCCCAAAAGGCCAAAGTCAAGAATGAATTATTGATGGCCATCATATGGATCGCACGCTGAGGCTCCGCATGCCTATTACACGTATGTTCATTCATTTGCGCCAGCTTGAGCTACACATCATTCTTGCTTGTACTTTAAGCCATTAGCTACTAACAATAACGGACTTCATAGAGGATGAAAAAAAAAAAAAAAGTTACACTGCGGGGAATCGTTTGACCTGTGACATGTCTGGCCAGCCTCTTTGTCATGCAGTCCATTTAGGCTTCTCTCCATTTGTGTATGGGCTTTGAAAAAGGACAGACAACACATAGTTGAAAGGATAATTGCACAACAAAATCTAATTGTGCACATCCCCTTGGAGACTATACCGGACTATCTTAAAAAAGGCCTGGCAATGATGTATTGCTGAATTCCAGTCATTTTCAATACATTATAGTTTTCAAATTGTGTTTAAATTGAGTGTAGAGGAGAAAAGGCCATTAGTAGATGCAGAAATGAAGATTATATTTAAATATTCATGCACTCTGTACCTTATTATTGAATCTGTACACTAACAAAATCAATATTAAGTGCAGTTTGACATAAATGTATTTATGAATTTCGACTTTCAAAGTACTTGCATTTTTTCCCCCTAAAAAAGGGATGAGTACAAGGGCGTAATGATATCAAAATAAGAGTGTCAAAGTGCATTAGTCTGGGAGTTTATGAACCGGCGCATAAAAAGTCACGAGCGGCCCTGCAGAAGTGCTTAGTAGGCACAACTGTCGCTTTTTACAAACATCAGTCATTTTACAGGCCTGCATCCCAGCGAGGACGGTGGCTGATAGTGAGAGAAAGATGCAGTCATCTTGTTTGTCCTAAATGAGATCTTTGCAGTAAGCCCACTTGTATTAAGGCCTCCAAGTGGGATGGTGTAGCATTTAATTAAAATGGATGTCTCTCCTTGTGCCCAACCTGTCCTCCTCGCTCCTCGAGGATGCCGGCCAGCGTCTTTGTTCAGACGACGACCCCGCGCGACACTTGTGACGCGAGGACACTGCGGATCAGTGTTTTCTCCTTGCGAGTCTTAATGCGTGCGCAGCTAAGTAACATGCAATAATAAAGATACTGTTGTAATGAAACAAAAAAAAAATTCAAACCGGCATCACACTTGCCCCCCTTTTTCAAATCCATTTCTCATCCTTTTCCTGTTTTGCCTTTTTTATAGAAATATGAGCAAAGTTAAAAAGCTCTTTATTGTGGAAGCCGCATCTCTGGACACAAGATGATGCTATAAAAGCAGGAAGTCATTGAAGGAGGAAACACACACATAGACACAAAACAACAAATCAATCTGAACTAAGAGGGGGAGGTAATAAATCAGAAAAATCATAGCCTTCAGCCCTCCCTTTAAAATCATTTAAACAGATTCAAAAAGCCCAATTCTGCCAGAGACTCTCTGTAAGCACCCTTATAAAACCTTTTATGTGCCTGAGGATAAATCCACAAAAGCTTATTGGGAGACAGAAAAATGACGCTGTGTATGCAGGATGTGAGGCCTTTGAGCGTATCACTGTCAGCATCACATGGCCCAGATCACTGCGACAGAATGACAACAGTCCCTTATATGTTTTATAAACACATTTCCAAGTCTCCATTTCATCAGTGAGGTGCCTTCATTTCAGGCCAAAATAATTTATAAGATTTTATCTCATCTGATTTACAGCAGTTTTATTGTTTTCCTGTTCGGAAACATTTCAGCTGCTCTGATGAAAATCAAGGAAAATGATGACCATGATATTTAATTTTATTAAGTAGACTTAAGTGCAATTCAGCTACCGAGTATATATAAATGACTGAAACGGAATGATACTGTTCCTGGGTCAAACTGTCACCATCATAAAACCTTTATTAACCGCACAATGTTTTAAGCAACATTTTAACATTATTAAAGAGTGGCATTTGCCACTTTAAAACTGCTAGCAAGATTTGATGTAACCTCTCTTCACTACTTCCTCATCACCCTGGGGCTTCTGACCAAAGTCACAGCACTCATTTACATGCACAAGACGCGCCCCATAAACAAACTTATAGGCTGCTTCATTGATAACATGGCTTCTTCGTAACAAAGTGTTACTATGACACTAAGGGCTCTATCTTCTCGACCAGCGTAGATCCTGAAGGTCGCGTGGCTTATCTGTGAAGAGCCAGGTTCAACACAATGTTAGTAATTTCACACACGAGCACAGGCTAGTGGATCTCCAAGAGGGAGGGCCACGCCTCTGAGAGAGTGCTCAATGCTAACAGCCAATTTCAGTCATGGCCAGTCAAAGCGGATCCTTAGAGTTCAGAATGTAACAAAACATGCGGACCACTTTTTTTATATCATCATCTGGCACCAGAACATTACAAAGCGAGATTATATCAGCCATATAAAGCAGGAAATTATCTGTTATAAGTACCGGTTGGAATTTTTCATATTCATCATTATTAATATTCCATTCATTTGTAGAAATAGTCATGAGGCTGACAAAAATAAAGCATTTCTGGTTAGACTTTTGGGAATCCACCTAATACCAATCCAAAAATATCCTAAAGTATCTTAGCAGGACATTTTAGTTAGTACGATAGTTCACGTCAAAGTGTCAGTAACTTGCTCATTTGAAGTTCCATTTGCTATAAACTTGAACATGTATGTTACACCTTTTTTTCTCCGCAAATGTAATCTAAACTTGTTTGAAGTTTACGGCTTCCAGGCAAACACTGTATCAATTTTGAACCAACAAAAGAATATTTATGACTATGTGCTCTAAATAATGATGACTGATCCAAGAAAGAAATCAACTCAATCAATGCAAAACATGACTTGAAAAGAAGCATTGTGACATACTGCAACAGATGACCTGTTGAAAAAGAAAAACGTATCTAGTGTGAAGACAAAGTGCTGGCAAACACGTGTGGAGGAAAAGGAAACTCAACTGAGACAAAAGGAGAAGATAAGAAGGCAAGTTCACTTGCAACCAAGTGAGAAAAGAAAAAGAAACAGATGTAATTTGAAAACGGATACATCATCCTCTGACTCTACTGTCACAACAGCTGTTCCTATAAAAGCTTGTAAAGACTTAAAAAATACAATCATTTTGCCATTTTGCAAACTGAATAATGGCTTATCTACAGTCATTGGCATCAAAATCTGACATCTATCGATAATAAAAAATCTGTAATAGTTAGCCAAAAGAGTTATTATATCGTCAGGATTTTTCTTCACTGATTGGCTCAGTGGCAGTGATATGGGTCCACTCCCTTGTAGTGAGGTGTGAGGGTCTTTTAAATACCAACTTAGGTTGCCAGGATTTGTTCTTGTTTTATATGTTTATTTTTTATCTCTACCCAAGGTGTTGTCATTGCCGCTTTGTAGGATTTGAATCTCAAAATAAAGTCACCAAAGTCAAGTTCTTTGTCAATATAAAAAGTGAGAAAATAACATGATTAGCAAAATAATTAAACGTAATGACTATTTGCACAACATAATGATATCCAACACCACAGAATAATTACATTGCCTGACAAGTGTTGATTTAAACAATTGCATAATTGCCCATGTCATTCTTACCTTTAGTCACAATATCAACAAAAATAAAAATACAGATGTGCACAATAAAAGTGTGTTTTCTCTTTATCTGTATAAATATGGTAAGGAGGTCATCCAGGTCATGGTAATGCACAAAGGTTGATGCAAGGCAGTTGGACTCCTCCTGTTCGTTAAATTTGTTATATTTGAAACAGCCCTGTCATGGATATGGTTAGTGTATTAAGTGTACATTATGTTGTGACTAGCCTATGTATTATGGATAAGGATGCTGTTTAAGGTTTTCACCCAAAAAAAAACCCAAGATCATTATTTTGTCATTTAAAGAGATTAAAAACATGCTGAGTTAATTTTAAGATAATTGCCAAAATCATGCTATGAGATTTAGTGTACGTTCAGATACAGTTAAAACCTATTAAAATGTACTAAAGAAGTGCCAAAGAAGATTCTGAATGTTCAGTTGGAAAGAGAGTGTTATTATTGTCACGGGGTAGTGGGAAAAATGGTGCTAAACGGTTTAACTAAGAGCTCCCTGTGTCCAATTTAATGCTTTGACAAAAATCCTGCTGCTTTTCATTGCAGCAATCGCAGACAAATGCAATATGGTAGGAAGCTAACAAGTATAGTGCTCAAACCCAAAATGTGCAAATTGTTAATGAGGAGGAAATATGTCAGAGCGAAGGTGGCAGTTTATTATCAGCTCAGCACGTTGTTCTCAGGGAAACACTTTGATTTCGCGACCAAATATTTTGCCAGAAGATCTTATTTCTGGGAGTCTTGAGGATTTTGTGTTAAGCTGGTGTTACATCTTTTCATTTCACATCCTCAGTTCTATTTCACTCCACTGCCCCACTTGAGAAATTGAATCATAAAAGACGGTCAGCCTAAATGAAAAAGGCCATCGTAAAGGCACATTACACTGGAGTACATTTCTCAACACCTTCCATTCTTATCAATATCACCCTTCGTCCCCTTGTGTCTCCCCTGGCCCCCCTTCAGGGGCCTTTGAAACATCGCTTAAAAGCTTTAGAAAGAGACACAATTTGTCATTCCGCTAACGTTAAGATGAAATAAAAGTCGTTGAAAGCGGAAGCTGTGCATTGTTTTTCTTTCACTCCCTCAAGACGGCAGTCTTTTACAGTCTTACATTACATACATTAGTATATGAAGAAGAGCTGAGTGAGCAGAGTGTAACACAAATAAGTCAATTTCCATACATGCACACACATACATTTCTTGTTACTGTCAATATGCAAAAATACCCACTTGCAGGAGAGGCATAATGTGCTAGAGGCAGGGGCATCAATAACTGAGCTGGATAGGAACACGCAAAAAGGGAGAGCATGAAGATAAGCTATATAAAACATTTACAATGCATTAAACACAAAAACGTCAAAAATATAAAACGTGCACTATGCTGGGGAAGCAGACGCTCATTCAACTGTGAGGAGGAGAAAATAAAAAGCATCATCCCGGAGCAATGTGTATTTTATCTACAATAGCAAAATTGTAATATCTCCTTACAGACAAGGCTTTTCCTCTTGCCAGACAGAAACACACACACACATCACCGATCTCTGTTTGAAGCGACAATACTTGCTTTTAGGACTCAACTCAAATAAGCTTTACTTATATTCCACTTTGAAACAACCACCGTTGCATGTAGGGGTGCCAAACACCATCACTTCTGTTTTGTTTTCATTGAAATTCAGTGCTGCTGAGGCCCTGATTTCCCCCAGACAGGGCAAAAGTGGCCCCAAAGTCTTTTTTGCTCAACAAGACATAGATCTGACAGTCATCTGCAGAGCAGTGGAAGGAAATACCATGGGTTTTTTTTAGATGGAACCCAAGGGCAGCTGATTGAATGAAAACAGCAGAGGCCCTGGAAGACCATACGACAGTGGGGAAATGTGGGACTCAGAGCAACCAAGACTAAAACAACAAGTTCTGCCAGTCAAATGCAATCTAAAAAAATACGCTACCACCAATGCCCACATGATGGTTGTTAAAACGAGCAGCTGTTAGATTCAACAAAACAAGACATCACTTTGGTACATCTTTGCAGAGGCATGGGCAAGAGGCAAGTCAAGTCAAGTCAAGTCAAGTTTATTTGTATAGCCCTAAATCACAAGCAGTCTCAAAGGGCTTCACATAGACAAACAATTGACAATTATTCTCAAAGCATCCTCTGATCTTGAGCTCCCAAAAGGGCAAGGAAAAACTCAAAAAAAACCCGACCAGGGGAAAAATGAGAAACCTTGTGAAGGGACCACAGATGGAAGGATCCCCGTTTCAGGATCACCAGGCTGCAATGGATGCAAAGAGGGCACATAAAATATATAACATGGAAATCAAAAAGTGGATGTCCAGGCCAAAGCAAAGAGCTGTCAGAGGAGCCCTCGATCGTACTGGCAGTGTCTTCGAGGAGGGTGATCCGCTGCAGTTCCCTCATCCTGAATTTGGTCCACGAGAATCTAGATAGCAGCTGTCAGCTTGGGTGTCACCTAATGTCACCTATGTCTCCCAGCCGGGGAGGGGTGGGGAAGTGGGGTCGGGGAGAGGGAGCAAAAACAAACTCCAGCTGAATCGGCCACTACAGGTTAATTAAAGGCCATATCATAGTGTTTGTTTGCGCCATTGTGGGTGTGAGCACTTGCTTCTTATTCGTTTTAAATCTAGCACATGGTAAAAAAGCAAAATGTGACTCATTTGAGTCAATGCAGGAACCGAACAAGGCAATCATAGACCACTGCTGTCAAGGGGGCTCTTGAAGACCAACTTCCCCCTCGATCATTCATGTACCTCATGCCCCTACGCCCATAGCTGTGCCGCAGACAGATACATTATATACATAATTCATGCGCTCACACATTCACACTCACACTCTGGTAGTGGTAAACTACGTAAGTAGTCATAGTTGCCCTGGGGCAGGCTGATGGAGGCGTGGCTACCAGTGTGCACCTACAGCCCTTCCAACCACCATTAAACATTCGCACGCGGGCACACACCAATGTGAGTGGCACAGGAGGCAAGGTGTGTAAAGTGTCTTGCCCAAGAACACAACGACATGACTCGGACAGAGCGAGATTCGTACACAGGAGTCACTGATTGTGTAGTGGTGCATTGCCTGACTGAAAACATAAATCTACATTAATGGTGTTCTGTCTTTATACTGTACTGTATATGCCCTGCTAAATAGAAAGTATCCATCCCATCCATTTTCTTCACCTCAGACAGGGTCAGGTCGTGCAGGCAGCAGCTCAATCAGGGAATTCCCAGTCCCCAGCCACTTGGTCCAACTCTTCTTTGACAAGCCTGGGGCATTGCCTGAACATCTGGGACACATGATCTTTCCAGCATCTCCTGCAGGTGGACATGCCCAGAACACCTTACAAGGGAGGTGCCCTGGGCATCCAAATCAAATGCTCAAACCACGTTATCTGACTCTTCTTGAAGTGGCGCCACAGCGACTCGGATCAACCAGAACAGTCCCATGCCCTAGTAGCAGTCGTAATTGTAGTGGTAAAAGTATGAGTTTAGGAGACCTCCTCTTTAAAACTGTCACTATACAACTCCTGTGGGCCCACTGGTACACCACATAACACGTTACTCCCTTTTGACAGTTTGGGAGAGCAGAAGAGGCCGAGTAGATTTGTGGTGAGGTGTTCTGTTGCTTCTGTTGGATTTTCTCCCACTGATTTGACATTCAAGATTGCTCAATTATGTATGAACGGCAAGCAATATCCTTTACCATCAGGCCCCAATGTAACATATTTCATTTTCAAGGGCTGCACAGCACAGCCAGACTCTCTGCGTAATTATGACTTATTAAAAAGGAAAATTATCAGTGAATCTCTAGACTTGTGTCTACGTCCAGATAGAGCTTTGTGTTAGTGGCATGGCTTTCTTTGGAGAACAAGAAAGACCCCTGTTGTTGAACGATCACATTTTATTTTGGGAATAATAGTGTCAATCATTTGACTTGTGTGCTTATGATTTTATTTAGCACAGGGGTGCTTTTGGGGAAGCTCCAGCCATCCACTTATTCTCTTCAGCTCCAGTCTATCTCAGTTGACCTCCGACCAAAGACGGAGTGCACTGTGGACCGTTTTTAAGCAAGTTTAAGGAATAATCACAAGACTTGTTACAATACATTTTAAGCACTTTCGTGACTAGTTTTTGCTTCCAACACACAAGTCTCATAATGAGAAAACACAGTTCAACAGAGAAAAGACATCTCAAACAACATGTTTACCCTTCACACAACATGGTGGAATTAAATATGGATGAGCACTCCATCCATTATTTCAACCTCCAAATGGCAAAATCTGTATAAACCTCTGAGTATCCGTCTGGGTGAAAATAAATAAATCACACATGCACTTCAGCCTTTCCTGCTCTTTTTCTGCGCGGGATATGGTGTCGTGTTTGTGGAAGGCGTCGGAAATGTCCTGCTCTCGAAAACACAAGCAGCTTCCTTAGCATATATAAATAAACCAAGAGTTTTCAATTAGCGTTCACGTCTTTTCTGTTAATTCAAATGATTTTGTCACATTTGCAGGCCATAGCATATAATATTTAGTCGACTTTCAGACATCCAAGCGCCACAATTCCCAGCTGAATTTTTCCTATCTGAAGTATTCTAATTTGTGAACACTGTGGTGTCAGAAACAATTTTGCTGTAAACTCCTTAATTATATGCAACATCAATGCGATGTGGAGGGGAAAACGTTAAAAATTTAGCATCACAAGACAAATGGAAGAAATGCGTGCTGAAACAAGGAGAAAAAGCACTAACATTCGCAGCTTTTCCATGAATAACACATGAATTTCCCTCCTTTGCCAGGACTCTTTCAGACGGGTGCCGGTGTCACTTGTGTTTTTATGTGTTTATGACTTTTAACATGCACCACTGCTGTTCGCATCCGCTCACTGTTCAATGAGCTGATTTTATTAGCCTTGTGCGTGTACAATGCTGGGAAAAAAACAGGCATACACAAAAGTCTTGAATGAGCAAAAGCAGATTTTGCAAGAATACATTTTTTTTTTAAACTCTCCTTTTTCCTTTTCGCTGTACCAAAATAATTAAACCTCCGTTCATATTGTGCGTCAAATCGACCCATTCAAAGGTTAAAACATTTTACTTTTTGTCACAGAGCAAGTGTTATCTGGTTTTGGTCACATGACACTGGCAAGCTGAGCATGTGGGCACTGTGATGTCAATTTCAGGTGACAGCAGGTGGCAGTAAAGGACAAAATGGCAGCCCCCTGAGATGGATGGAAAAGGTTGGCTCTATTGCCTTCTGAGATTTTCTGCAAAAACTTGCCAAACTGCAGCTAGTTGTAAGCTGAGGTGATTTTACTGCCCCCTGGAAGTGCTCATATCTCAGTTTTGTTCATTGTAAATTAAAGAAAAAAATAATTGGCTAAACAACAGTTAGCATCTCGAAATAAACTCTCCCTTATATCAAGGCACCATTTGTTTTGTTTTGCAAGAGTTCTAAAGAAATTTTATAAAAGGAAAGCAACATGCAGTTTCACATGCTTCCATGTGATTGCATTTCCTGCAAAAAAAATGTGTAAAGGAGGTTGATAAACTGTTGATACCATCAAGTTGACAGCCACTAACATGACCTTCCCTCCTCACTCTGTTAACCAAGACTGACACGCTGGGTCATCACTGCGCCAACAAACAAGTTTGTTCTTTTCTGACCCATTCTTCATGAGTCCTTTAAAATCATAAACGTGTTCCTAACCATGAGGCGTTGTAAAGTCTATTGAACCCTAGTAAACCTACATTTACTAAGCTGGAACAGTTCATGAAATCGCATTTTAATTAGTGCTCCTGGCACTGGCACTGAAGCTGAAGCGGTCCCGGTTATGTTTTGACTTTGTGGTTGACTGAAGGGTGCATATCCAGTGCTGTGAGGTAAAATGAAATAATCCTAATTAAGACATGCTGTTGCAGTATTGTTTATAACCCACCCCACCAACCTATGCCAGGAATGGTGCCTGCAGAAAAGCAATAGTGACCAGAAAACAAATATGTATCTGAATACATATAGACATACACATATACGTAAATAAGGCCATTTTTCAAGCATGACTGATTGAAAGTGGTCCTTCTACTCAAGATAACAACTGCAGAGGGTGTGTGTGTGGGAGGGGGGGGGGCTTCTTGTACTGTCTTGTACAGGGGGGGATCTCTCATTGTATTAGAAGCATTAGTAGGGAAATGTGCACCAAGTTAAAAATGCTCAAGTGAAAAAACAGGGAATGTATTAAATTAATGGTCTCTTTTGCCTCGGGGCAGTAATGAAAAGGGACCCCCAATGAGTTCATTTTTCACGGCTTTGGTTATGCATTCAACACTCTAATTGAATTTCAATGTAAGTTTTACAAAGTCTTTATTACCCTGACGCTTGATGTAAATTACATGTGATATATCGTGGGACTGTCAGCCATGAAGTAATTTAATTGTGACATGCACTTACCACACACCTTGTGCTTTTAATGCAGATTTCTTGTCATCGAAAGTGACACTTTCTTCTATGGGAAGAAACTGAGTTACACGACAACGACCAATGGCAGTAGAGAATCGCTTTGAAAAAGGAATAAAAATTGCTCTCGGAGGTGGGGCACACAGGCAGGGTAGAAGGTTGCTTCTTTGACAGAATAGACACTAGGATGTTTTCAAATGATAACACTGAGTCCTAGTATATATGGATTGAACAGATTAATCTTGTGAGGAAGCAACTCACATATCTTCCAGCAAATCAAGTCAAAAGCAAATTACAGAAAAAGAAATGCGTGGGGGGGCGGGGACCTGTAAATGACGCAAACTATTCTCATACAGTATACAAGATGAGTCCATTTTCTTACGCCATCTTGTGTTTCCTTTTCATGCATGCTGAGAATAACCACAAAAACATCGCTTCCCTTTTCCTTTAACATTAAGGCCACTTGAAGAACAAAAAGGTCTTTAAAAACATGCACACAGTAGGGACATAAATCTTCATTTCTGACTAATACAATAAGTGTGTATGGAAAGAAGCTGTTTGAATGGTGAGGCTGATTTGACCTGATCATTAGCGAGGGGAAGGAGGTTTGACCTGATATTTCCTCTGTTGTTTGGTCAGGAAAACAGGGCGTTATTGTAAAAGGGCCGTAAAGATAAATAAGCCTGCTGTTTCCATGGCAAAGGCACAAACACTGACCACTTAAGACAAAAGAGCTGAAAACAATAAATCTAACACTGTCACTCTTGTTTGGTTTTGAGGTTTCTTTCTTTTCTTTTTTTTTTTTTTAAAGGAAAATATGCCTGCAAAACAAGTGTCTTTTTTTCCAATGAAAACATGAAATGTGAGCTTTTTGTCTCTCTGAACAGGACGTGTTTCTCACTATTTTCCAGTGCCCGGCGTGATAATAGGAATAACTGACACCATATTTTGCCTTAGGTTCAGGAAACTCCTTGTACAGCTGTATACATGTTTTTATAGCCTCCCAAAGAAAGGCTATTGTATTTAAATTCCAAGGAATGCTTTGTCCGGCCTTGAAAATTAAGTGAAAATCCATCCCGGTCTTTTATATCAGGCTGCATTATTGAAGCGAACATGTACCTTTGCCTAATTCATGAGGTCACCAAAGGTTCATCTGATTACAAGAACTATGGGTTCGAAATGTCATTAAGGTTTAATATCATACATGTGTGCATTAACATAAAAAGGGAATCCGGGATGGATTAAAAAAAAAAAAGCAGCTTCAGGTTTTTATCAGTGCAAGAAAACGTGTTACTCCAACGCCGCTGCTGCACGTCAGGGAAGACCAGCCTCATCAGCAGTGAGGACAAGTCGTGGCATTATCGTCGGCGAACAAGAGCAAACATGGGGAGTCTTTTTACAGCCAAAGACAGCTCCAATCCCAAGTTGCACTTTATCTTGACAGTTTGCACCACTTTTTGGTGAAGGTGGTATAAAAAAGAGCTGCTACCAAAAGTTGCGTGTGTCATCATCCAATTTCCAACAATCAACTGATCTTTGTTTCTGTTTTTTGGGCAGTCTGCGTGTGGCATGGCACGTAGACAGGCCTAAGGAGTCTCCTCGCTGCAAGGGTGCTACCACTGAAGTACTAGTTAGCACAGAACTTGTCGACATCATCGCCATCAACAACAACATCAACAAACAGGAATTGATGGCGAGGGTTTATTATGGAGTTTAATTGCTCCTCATCTAGAGTATCTGACAGTTGCGGTTAATGAGAGAGGGAGAGGAAGCACATGCTGTTGGCAGCCAGCATCTCAGCACAACACACAAGCGTATGCGTGTGTGTGTGTTTGTGTGAGTGTGTGTATGCGTGTGTGTGTGCGTGCGTGCGTCTCGTAATGTGTATGCGTTGTGTTCTGCACTATTTATTTTGTCCATTTTGTCATATTATTGATAGGTATGATCAACAGTTGTGATCCAAAACATACCACATCATCTCTATCTGTCCGCCTCTGTTAAATGTCTCTCGGTGCCTGCCTTTCTATTTATAATACACGAGCTTTGTGCATATTTGCTCCCGAGTTTCCAAAATCTGTTGTATTCAAAAGCTAAAAACATCATGTTGAAATTCTCGCCTGTTGACGACAACAATGTATCCCACCGAGCCACTTTTCATTGATTATGATACTGTATACAGGATGTACAATATTATCACTATAGGTTCTTCAACAAAAGTGATTTGTTTGTTTCACACATATACACACACCTCTGTCATGATCCTCTACACGACATGATCGTATCCATCAAGAATATGAATCTTCCTCTCGGACACTCAGTTTTAGTTAAACCAATTAACAATAGGGACCCTATTGCGGATTGGGTATCATGCTGAGACCTCTCTTGTGCATGTGTACGAATACACTCAATTCCAAAGATAATCCCCGTGGGGTGCAGTCATGTAGGTGATGTGATCATTTAAATTTAAAGACATCGCAGTCCTTGGCATAAGTCAGTAGAACCATGCCAGTTGGTGAAGTAAGATGTCGACAGAAACAAAAAAAAAGAATAATCGCCCACAAGAAAAGAACATCATATTATCTGGGTTTATCATTGTTTTCAATCCATTCGTCCCTAAATCCATTTTCTTGACCAATTATCATGATGGTACATTCCAATGAGGACCCTATGAAGGCTGAAGGAAGTCTCAGTTTTAGAAACATCCTGTCTTTGCCAGACTTTGGAAGACTACACAGTATATTGGCTGAATGACAATGTTTGTTCCACACAAACCACGCACACATACTCACTTTGGTCTTGCTGTGAATCTGGCTGCCCAAGCTCGCAACACATGCGATGCATCTGTGAATGACCTGTGAGGGAAAGTTCAATTCCGTGGACTGGTAGTCTTGCGATCTACTGACTGATGTTGTTGCTGTTCAGTCCTGCTCACTACAACCACGTTAATAAACATCACGTTCTTATTCAACAAATACCTTTACAATCAAAAGGCTTTACACTGGCTCCCAGGCAGCTGTTGAATAGATTTCAAAATTCTGATACTGGTCTAAAAAAAATTACAGTGTGGTTGGGTTCTGAATATATTAAAGAAATGCCAATTGGAATTTAAACCCAGAAGGGCTCTGAGGTCTGTGGATTTGGGTCAATTGGTGGAACCCAGGTTTCAACGCAAACATGATGAAGCGGCATTTTGTTGTTATGCTGCACACAAGTGAAATACACTGCCATCATAAGTGAAGTTAGTCCCAAGATTAAATACTTTTCAATTGTATTTGATCATTCTTAAGGTACGCTTGTTCTTTTTGCTTTTGAATGTCATTGGGCTGTTTATTTGTAAATGCTTTTAGGTGTTGTGCTTTTGTCTGTGTGAACCACGTCAAAGTTGCCTTATGTATGAAATTTGCTGTATAAATAAAAGTGCCTGCCTTGCCTACCGCCCTAACATAAAAAAATCCTTTGTTAGGACATAATTTAGTTTTGGGTCTCATCAGATTGTACAGTATAATGTTTGCAACTGCCAGAAACTTCGCCTTTGTATCTTTAATACTTGTTGAATAAAGCTGCTTATAATACTGATCATTCATTGCCACAAAATGGGACATCTGCATCTAACTCGTCACAGTAGCAGTAAGTGTAGGATGCTTAAGGGAATTTCCCCACATGTGAGTGTGGTTTCACATGGAAGCACACAATGACAGGCCACGTACAATCGTCCAAAGTCAAGCATAGACAGGATATCTCTAAAATTGGGCCTCTTCCTTATTATTTTTTTTTTTTGTTTGTTTCATGTGGGCTACAGCAGGCCTGGCTCAAATCCAAACGGAGACCTCCCTGACATTGTCACGCACACGCATCCAATGATTCGCAGAGGAACACTGCGACCAGGAGGACCTTTGAGGAGATGCTTTGGCGGGACAGGCAGATGAGAAAAAGGAAAGAAAAAAAAAGTTGCTTTTAACGATGTTGCTTTTTCAACCATTGTCTTGATAGCGCCGAGTCACACATCAACGTGCGTAGAAACACACACTGCCACAAGCACCATCAGATGCTTGTTGGCCCATTCATAAATTTCTCCACGGGTATTTCTGAAACGGAGGACCTACCCGCCCCTTTTACTACTCCGGCTGAGCGGGCCCATGTGGGAACAATTAGGCTTGGAGGCAAGTTTGGCAAAGGTCCGTAGCAACAGCTGCAGATGTTTTTATTTACCTTTTGCTCTACTGCTGGATAATGTCACGAGCACATCTGCTACTGTGCAACGTAACTGCGGTTACATGCGTGGTTGACCCATAATTCTGTAATTACCCACCAAGCGAGATGAAGAGGCCTAGCAACCACTCAAAGCCACACATAGCTTAACTCCCCCTCTTCCTCGCTGCGGCCCTCCAGTGGCGTGAAGCGCTGTCTACCGAGCCAAAAGCGAGACAGACACGAGCGGGAGAGCAGAGGAGACTAAACTCAGCAGCAACTGACTGTATTTTGTTGTCATTTTAGTCAATAGCTGCTTAATTGCCTAAGATTTGGAATGAGCTAAGAACTTGTTCGATTATATACAGTGTTTGTAGTTGCAATGTGCTGTCTGCGGCTTTGCAGGGACATTTAAATTAGACAACCGTATTCAACTCAACTTAGTTTATAGAGAACTTTAAACAACTACTGCAGCTGATACAAAGTGCTGTAAATAAACATCAAATAGAAATATCAACTTATGATAATGATGATGATGATGATGATGATAATCATCATCATAATACAGTAACTAAAAATAACCTCTTTAAAAACATTTTAAAAATCCGGGATGTTTCAACGTTTCTGCAGCGCCTCCTTTGTGTCTTCAGCCCAAACTGTCAAAGTACCTATGCTGCCGACTGTCTCAAAGCACAAGAAGTTGTGGATTTCGCAAAAGAGGGAGAGAAGAGCTACCATCTTAAGCAAAGGTGCCGCAAGAAGTTTGATTCCTTGTCGTTTCACAGTGTGCGTCTTATGTGAACATGACTCAAGTTGCCACTGTCCAATATGAGGGTGCTAAGTAATGTCACGTGAAAAAAGACTGAGTTATTTCATTTGAGCTTTTTTTCTTTTTACATTTGGAAAATAATTCATAGACCTGATCTTATCTGACAATTTTGAGTTTTTTTTTTTTTTGCATAATTTATTTTTAATCGATGATATTTAGTTACAT
>NW_028232430.1:12500-35000 GCF_054491065.1 Syngnathus leptorhynchus | reverse complement strand
AAGTAAACGAGAGGGAGCTGCGCCCGGCCTCGTAAGACGCCTCTTCTCCGGTGCGAGCGCCCCGACGCCGCTGGCCGCCGCCGCCGCCTTGCCGCTATCCCGCCGCGCGTTTGGGGAGGGGAGGGCGGACCCGTAGGACGGCCCGCCGACTACACGACCGTTTGGCAGAGCGAGTGCAAGGTTAGGCGAGCTGGGCGGTAACTCGGGTTAGTCTGGGGAGACTCGCGGTGGACAGGGTGGCGCGAATCCGGCCGGGCGGCCCCATCGATTAAGCATTGGTAGGGAGCCGAGGATGAGCCGTGCGAAGTGGCCTCGGAGGCGGTCCGTGGGGGACGACGGGGGGGGGACGGGCGTCGGCCCTCCGGCCCGAGCAGAGAACGTTCGGTCACCCAAGCGGGAATCTGCGCCCCGGCCCGAGTCGGACTCGGTCGGTGCGGCCCGCTGAGGCCCTCAACTATTCCCGTACGCGGGGGTCGGGAGCTGCGGCGCTGCGCCGGCGACTTACCCGCGCGAGGCACGCACTGCGTGCGGCCAGGATGCGGAGTTGGATCGGCGCTGGTTGGGAACCCTCGGGGAACGAAGGCGGACGGCGGCCAGCCGGCGCCGACGAACCCGTCGGGGAGGGGGCTGGTGGCAGGCGCGATCGGCACTATTGCTGACTGCCGGGAGGGAAGCTGCGCCCCGGCCGAGTCAGACTCAGCCGTTGCGGCCCCCCCGAGCCCGCAGCGCGTAGCGCGGAAGCCATACGCCCCCCCGATGCGGAGCGACAGACGCCCCCACGACCGCGGTTGGTCGGGAAGGCTTTTCGGATAGAGGTCGGACGGTGTGTGTGGACGGCTTCCGTGGTGCCGCCGCTATCAAGCCGGAGGGTTTGAGAAACGACATTCGCGGAAGGACCGGCGCGGCCGGCGGACGCTCGCACGCGCGGCGCCCGACACTCAGCCGCTCGCTCGGCCTCCGTGGATCGTGGCTAGGTGGGATGGATGCCAAACCGGGTCGTCTCGGTCTCGCCGCAGTACGGTCGCGCCGGGGCCTGCGGGGCGGCGCGGGGAGCGCACGCTCACGCGGCGGCCGGGGCGCTAGAGTGCGACCCGCAGTGGGTAGGAACCGTCCACCCGACGTCGGACGAGCCGAGGCCGATGGAGGCCCTACCAAGGCGGGTCATGAGTGCCAGTCGGTCAGTTGGGTGAGGGGGTACTCGGAGGCCCGCCGGGAGCAGACGGGCGACCGGGGATGGGGGGCGTACGCGGGCGGGCGCCGGGAGAAGACGGCCCGTCCGGGGTCGAATCTCGGCCTGTGTTTTCGGAGCCGGCCGGGCATCACGCTCCCTCCTTGGATGGACAACATTCGTAGTTGACACTTTGTGTCATTTTATCCGAGCGGGCGGGCGCCTCGAGAGGCGGACCGTCCGGGGCGACTCTCGGCCTGTGTTTTCGGAGCCGGCCGGGCCTCACGCTCCCTCCTTGGATGGACAACATTCGTAGTTGACACTTTGTGTCATTTTATCCGAGCGGGCGGGCGCCGCGAGGCGGACCGTCCGGGGCGACTCTCGGCCTGTGTTTTCGGAGCCGGCCGGGCATCACGCTCCCTCCTTGGATGGACAACATTCGTAGTTGACACTTTGTGTCATTTTATCCGAGCGGGCGGGCGCCTCGAGAGGCGGACCGTCCGGGGCGACTCTCGGCCTGTGTTTTCGGAGCCGGCCGGGCCTCACGCTCCCTCCTTGGATGGACAACATTCGTAGTTGACACTTTGTGTCATTTTATCCGAGCAGACGGGCGCCGCGAGGCGGACCGTCCGGGGCGACTCTCGGCCTGTGTTTTCGGAGCCGGCCGGGCATCACGCTCCCTCCTTGGATGGACAACATTCGTAGTTGACACTTTGTGTCATTTTATCCGAGCGGGCGGGCGCCTCGAGAGGCGGACCGTCCGGGGCGACTCTCGGCCTGTGTTTTCGGAGCCGGCCGGGCCTCACGCTCCCTCCTTGGATGGACAACATTCGTAGTTGACACTTTGTGTCATTTTATCCGAGCGGGCGGGCGCCGCGAGGCGGACCGTCCGGGGCGACTCTCGGCCTGTGTTTAAGGAGCCGGCCGGGCATCACGCTCCTTCCTTGGATGGACAACATTCGCAGTTGACACTTTGTGTCATTTTATCCGAGCAGACGGGCGCCGCGAGGCGGACCGTCCGGGGCGACTCTCGGCCTGTGTTTTCGGAGCCGGCCGGGCATCACGCTCCCTCCTTGGATGGACAACATTCGTAGTTGACACTTTGTGTCATTTTATCCGAGCAGACGGGCGCCGCGAGGCGACCGTCCGGGGCGACTCTCGGCCTGTGTTTAAGGAGCCGGCCGGGCATCACGCTCCTTCCTTGGATGGACAACATTCGTAGTTGACACTTTGTGTCATTTTATCCGAGCGGGCGGGCGCCGCGAGGCGGACCGTCCGGGGCGACTCTCGGCCTGTGTTTAAGGAGCCGGCCGGGCATCACGCTCCTTCCTTGGATGGACAACATTCGCAGTTGACACTTTGTGTCATTTTATCCGAGCAGACGGGCGCCGCGAGGCGGACCGTCCGGGGCGACTCTCGGCCTGTGTTTTCGGAGCCGGCCGGGCATCACGCTCCCTCCTTGGATGGACAACATTCGTAGTTGACACTTTGTGTCATTTTATCCGAGCAGACGGGCGCCGCGAGGCGGACCGTCCGGGGCGACTCTCGGCCTGTGTTTAAGGAGCCGGCCGGGCATCACGCTCCTTCCTTGGATGGACAACATTCGCAGTTGACACTTTGTGTCATTTTGTTCGGCCTGTGTTTAAGGAGGCGGCCGTCCTCCACTCGGTCCGTGTTTAAGGAGCGACACTCGCGCTCCGGTTCGGCCTGTATTTAGGGAGGCGGCCGTCCTCCGCTTGGTCTGTGTTAAGGGCGACACTCTGTCCATGTTTGAGGAGCCTGGCCCTGACGCTCCTCTCCGGCCTGTGTTTAAGGAGGCGGCCGTCCTCCCCTTGGTCCGTGTTAAGGGCGACACTCGGTCCATGTTTGAGGAGCCTGGCCCTGACGCTCCTCTCCGGCCTGTGTTTAAGGAGGCGGCCGTCCTCCCCTTGGTCCGTGTTAAGGGCGACACTCGGTCCATGTTTGAGGAGCCTGGCCCTGACGCTCCTCTCCGGCCTGTGTTTAAGGAGGCGGCCGTCCTCCCCTTGGTCCGTGTTAAGGGCGACACTCGGTCCATGTTTGAGGAGCCTGGCCCTGACGCTCCTCTCCGGCCTGTGTTTAAGGAGGCGGCCGTCCTCCCCTTGGTCTGTGTTAAGGGCGACACTCGGTCCATGTTTGAGGAGCCTGGCCCTGACGCTCCTCTCCGGCCTGTGTTTAAGGAGGCGGCCGTCCTCCCCTTGGTCCGTGTTAAGGGCGACACTCGGTCCATGTTTGAGGAGCCTGGCCCTGACGCTCCTCTCCGGCCTGTGTTTAAGGAGGCGGCCGTCCTCCCCTTGGTCCGTGTTAAGGGCGACACTCGGTCCATGTTTGAGGAGCCTGGCCCTGACGCTCCTCTCCGGCCTGTGTTTAAGGAGGCGGCCGTCCTCCCCTTGGTCTGTGTTAAGGGCGACACTCGGTCCATGTTTGAGGAGCCTGGCCCTGACGCTCCTCTCCGGCCTGTGTTTAAGGAGGCGGCCGTCCTCCCCTTGGTCTGTGTTAAGGGCGACACTCGGTCCATGTTTGAGGAGCCTGGCCCTGACGCTCCTCTCCGGCCTGTGTTTAAGGAGGCGGCCGTCCTCCCCTTGGTCTGTGTTAAGGGCGACACTCGGTCCATGTTTGAGGAGCCTGGCCCTGACGCTCCTCTCCGGCCTGTGTTTAAGGAGGCGGCCGTCCTCCCCTTGGTCTGTGTTAAGGGCGACACTCGGTCCGTGTTTAAGGAGCGGCCCTCGCGCTCCGGTTCGGCCTGTATTTAGGGAGGCGGCCGTCCTCCGCTTGGTCTGTGTTAAGGGCGACACTCGGTCCGTGTTTAAGGAGCCGGCCCTGACGCTCCTCTTCGGCCTGTGTTTAAGGAGGCGGCCGTCCTCCACTTCCTTCCATGCACCACCACATTCGCAGTTGACACTTTGCCATTTTTTCAGAGAGGTGACACTTAGTCGTTTTTTCGAAAGTTGACACTTAGTCGTTTTTTCGAAAGTTGACACTTTGCCGTTTTTTCAGAGAGGCGACACTTAGTCGTTTTTTCGAAAGTTGACACTTAGCCGTTTTTTCGAAAGTTGACACTTAGCCGTTTTTTCGAAAGTTGACACTTAGCCGTTTTTTCGAAAGTTGACACTTAGTCACTTTTTCGCCACAGTGACACCTCCAGCGCGTGCCACGGCGCTTTTCAGGTCTTCTATCCGACCTTGTGCTGTCGAGGACGGCGTGTCCGACGCCGTGGGGAGACCAGCACCATCTCCTCCATACTCGTAAACGGGGTGCTTTGGAAAACGGGGGGAAAGTCGATGAGTACACTGACTACTGGGACCATTTCATTGTACTCTGGCGCACCTGAAGACCAAAAAAGGTACTGCACCTTAGCCCGGGTACCTCACCCCCTGGTACCTCGAGGAGAACTTAGAAAAATTTCGACAAATTTTTGGTGAGCTCCAGGGAGAGAGGCTGATTTTTCGCTTTTTGAGGCCGACCGCCGAACCGGCGCGGGGCGGACTCACAAGCCCCGCAGAGCCGTGGGCACTTAGTCGTTTTTTCAGAGAGGCGACACTTAGTCGTTTTTTCAGAGGCGACACTTAGTCGTTTTTTCGAAAGTTGACACTTAGCCGTTTTTTCGAAAGTCGACACTTAGCCGTTTTTTTGGAAAGTTGACACTTAGTCGTTTTTTCGAAAGTTGACACTTAGTCGTTTTTTCGCCACAATTGGCTCTGAGCTCCAGGGGGAGAGCCTGGTTTTGCCTTATTTCAGGCCGGCTGGGGAACCGGCGCGGGTCGGATGCACGAGCCCGGCAGAGCCGTGGGCACTTAGAAAATTTTCGCCGATTAAGCTGGGACCTCCAGGCGGAGACCGGCATTCCTCGTCCTCGGGGTTCGACCCAGGAACCGGCGCTGGGCAGACGCCGTAGCCACGCAGAGCCGTGGGCACTTAGAAAATATTCGCCAAGTTGGCTCTGAGCTCCAGGCGGAGAGGCTGGTTTTGCCTTATTTCAGGCCGGCTGGGGAACCGGCGCGGGTCGGATGCACGAGCCCGCAGAGCCGTGGGCACTTTGCCATTTTCTCAGAGTCGACACTTAGTCGTTTTTTCAGAGAGGCGACACTCTGTCGTTTTTTCGAAAGTTGACACTTTGCCGTTTTTTCAGAGAGGCGACACTTAGCCGTTTTTTCGAAAGGCGACACTTAGCCGTTTTTTCGAAAGTCGACACTTAGCCGTTTTTTCAGAGATGTGACACTTTGCCGTTTTTTCGAAAGTCGACACTTAGCCGTTTTTTCAGAGATGTGACACTTAGAAACTTTTTGCCAAGTTGGCTGTGAGCTCCAGGAGGAGACCGTTATTTTTCGTCATTCGAGGCCGACTGCGGAACCGGCGCTGGGCGGACGCCAAAGCTCGGCAGGGCCGTGGGCACTTAGAAACTTTTTGCCAAGTTGGCTGTGAGCTCCAGGAGGAGACCGTTATTTTTCGTCATTCGAGGCCGACTGCGGAACCGGCGCTGGGCGGACGCCAAAGCTCGGCAGGGCCGTGGGCACTTAGAAACTTTTTGCCAAGTTGGCTGTGAGCTCCAGGAGGAGACCGTTATTTTTCGTCATTCGAGGCCGACTGCGGAACCGGCGCTGGGCGGACGCCAAAGCTCGGCAGGGCCGTGGGCACTTAGAAACTTTTTGCCAAGTTGGCTGTGAGCTCCAGGAGGAGACCGTTATTTTTCGTCATTCGAGGCCGACTGCGGAACCGGCGCTGGGCGGACGCCAAAGCTCGGCAGGGCCGTGGGCACTTAGAAACTTTTTGCCAAGTTGGCTGTGAGCTCCAGGAGGAGACCGTTATTTTTCGTCATTCGAGGCCGACTGCGGAACCGGCGCTGGGCGGACGCCAAAGCTCGGCAGGGCCGTGGGCACTTAGAAACTTTTTGCCAAGTTGGCTGTGAGCTCCAGGAGGAGACCGTTATTTTTCGTCATTCGAGGCCGACTGCGGAACCGGCGCTGGGCGGACGCCAAAGCTCGGCAGGGCCGTGGGCACTTAGAAACTTTTTGCCAAGTTGGCTGTGAGCTCCAGGAGGAGACCGTTATTTTTCGTCATTCGAGGCCGACTGCGGAACCGGCGCTGGGCGGACGCCAAAGCTCGGCAGGGCCGTGGGCACTTAGAAACTTTTTGCCAAGTTGGCTGTGAGCTCCAGGAGGAGACCGTTATTTTTCGTCATTCGAGGCCGACTGCGGAACCGGCGCTGGGCGGACGCCAAAGCTCGGCAGGGCCGTGGGCACTTAGAAACTTTTTGCCAAGTTGGCTGTGAGCTCCAGGAGGAGACCGTTATTTTTCGTCATTCGAGGCCGACTGCGGAACCGGCGCTGGGCGGACGCCAAAGCTCGGCAGGGCCGTGGGCACTTAGAAACTTTTTGCCAAGTTGGCTGTGAGCTCCAGGAGGAGACCGTTATTTTTCGTCATTCGAGGCCGACTGCGGAACCGGCGCTGGGCGGACGCCAAAGCTCGGCAGGGCCGTGGGCACTTAGAAACTTTTTGCCAAGTTGGCTGTGAGCTCCAGGAGGAGACCGTTATTTTTCGTCATTCGAGGCCGACTGCGGAACCGGCGCTGGGCGGACGCCAAAGCTCGGCAGGGCCGTGGGCACTTAGAAACTTTTTGCCAAGTTGGCTGTGAGCTCCAGGAGGAGACCGTTATTTTTCGTCATTCGAGGCCGACTGCGGAACCGGCGCTGGGCGGACGCCAAAGCTCGGCAGGGCCGTGGGCACTTAGAAACTTTTTGCCAAGTTGGCTGTGAGCTCCAGGAGGAGACCGTTATTTTTCGTCATTCGAGGCCGACTGCGGAACCGGCGCTGGGCGGACGCCAAAGCTCGGCAGGGCCGTGGGCACTTAGAAACTTTTTGCCAAGTTGGCTGTGAGCTCCAGGAGGAGACCGTTATTTTTCGTCATTCGAGGCCGACTGCGGAACCGGCGCTGGGCGGACGCCAAAGCTCGGCAGGGCCGTGGGCACTTAGAAACTTTTTGCCAAGTTGGCTGTGAGCTCCAGGAGGAGACCGTTATTTTTCGTCATTCGAGGCCGACTGCGGAACCGGCGCTGGGCGGACGCCAAAGCTCGGCAGGGCCGTGGGCACTTAGAAACTTTTTGCCAAGTTGGCTGTGAGCTCCAGGAGGAGACCGTTATTTTTCGTCATTCGAGGCCGACTGCGGAACCGGCGCTGGGCGGACGCCAAAGCTCGGCAGGGCCGTGGGCACTTAGAAACTTTTTGCCAAGTTGGCTGTGAGCTCCAGGAGGAGACCGTTATTTTTCGTCATTCGAGGCCGACTGCGGAACCGGCGCTGGGCGGACGCCAAAGCTCGGCAGGGCCGTGGGCACTTAGAAACTTTTTGCCAAGTTGGCTGTGAGCTCCAGGAGGAGACCGTTATTTTTCGTCATTGGAGGCCGACTGCGGAACCGGCGCTGGGCGGACGCCAAAGCTCGGCAGGGCCGTGGGCACTTAGAAACTTTTTGCCAAGTTGGCTGTGAGCTCCAGGAGGAGACCGTTATTTTTCGTCATTCTAGGCCGGCTGCAGAACCGGCGCGGGTCGGATGCACGAGCCCGCAGAGCCGTGGGCACTTTGCCACTTTTTCGCCACAATTGGCTGTGAGCTCCAGGAGGAGACCGTTATTTTTCGTCATTCTAGGCCGGTTGCAGAACCGGCGCGGCTCGGATGCACGAGCCCGCAGAGCCGTGGGCACTTAGAAAATTTTCAGAGAGGCGACACTTTGCCATTTTTTCAGAGAGGTGACACTTAGTCGTTTTTTCGAAAGTTGACACTTAGCCGTTTTTTCGAAAGTTGACACTTAGTCGTTTTTTCGAAAGTTGACACTTAGTCGTTTTTTCGCCAAAGTGCCCACCTCCAGCGCGTGCCACGGCGCTTTCCAGGTCTTCTATCCGACCTTGTGCTGTCGAGGACGGCGTGTCCGACGCCGTGGGGAGACCAGCACCATCTCCTCCATACTCGTAAACGAGGTGCTTTGGAAAACGGGGGGAAAGTCGATGAGTACACTGACTACTGGGACCATTTCATTGTACTCTGGCGCACCTGAAGACCAAAAAAGGTACTGCACCTTAGCCCGGGTACCTCACCCCCTGGTACCTCGAGGAGAACTTAGAAAAATTTCGTCAAATTTTTGGTGAGCTCCAGGGAAAGAGGCTGATTTTTCGCTTTTTGAGGCCGACCGCCGAACCGGCGCGGGGCGGACTCACAAGCCCCGCAGAGCCGTGGGCACTTAGTCGTTTTTTCAGAGAGGCGACACTTAGTCGTTTTTTCGAAAGGCGACACTTAGCCGTTTTTTCGAAAGTCGACACTTAGCCGTTTTTTCGAAAGTTGACACTTAGTCGTTTTTTTGAAAGTTGACACTTAGTCGTTTTTTCGCTGATTTTGCTGGGACCTCCAGGCGAGGACCGGCGTTTTTCGTCTTCCGGGTTCGACCCGGGAACCAGCGCCGAGCGGACACATTCGCTCGCTAGTGCCGTTGGCACTTAGAAAATTTTTCGTTTGTCATGAGCTCCGGGCGAGGACCGGCGTTTTTCGTCTTCCGGGTTCGACCCGGGAACCAGCGCCGAGCGGACACATTCGCTCGCTAGTGCCGTTGGCACTTAGAAAATTTTTCGTTTGTCATGAGCTCCGGGCGGAGACCGGCGTTTTTCGTCTTCCGGGTTCGACCCGGGAACCAGCGCCGAGCGGACACATTCGCTCGCAAGTGCCGTTGGCACTTAGAAAATTTTTCGTTTGTCATGAGCTCCGGGCGGAGACCGGCGTTTTTCGTCTTCCGGGTTCGACCCGGGAACCAGCGCCGAGCGGACACATTCGCTCGCTAGTGCCGTTGGCACTTAGAAAATTTTTCGTTTGTCATGAGCTCCGGGCGGAGAGCGGCGTTTTTCGTCTTCCGGGTTCGACCCGGGAACCAGCGCCGAGCGGACACATTCGCTCGCTAGTGCCGTTGGCACTTAGAAAATTTTTCGTTTGTCATGAGCTCCGGGCGGAGACCGGCGTTTTTCGTCTTCCGGGTTCGACCCGGGAACCAGCGCCGAGCGGACACATTCGCTCGCTAGTGCCGTTGGCACTTAGAAAATTTTTCGTTTGTCATGAGCTCCGGGCGGAGACCGGCGTTTTTCGTCTTCCGGGTTCGACCCGGGAACCAGCGCCGAGCGGACACATTCGCTCGCTAGTGCCGTTGGCACTTAGAAAATTTTTCGTTTGTCATGAGCTCCGGGCGGAGAGCGGCGTTTTTCGTCTTCCGGGTTCGACCCGGGAACCAGCGCCGAGCGGACACATTCGCTCGCTAGTGCCGTTGGCACTTAGAAAATTTTTCGTTTGTCATGAGCTCCGGGCGGAGAGCGGCGTTTTTCGTCTTCCGGGTTCGACCCGGGAACCAGCGCCGAGCGGACACATTCGCTCGCTAGTGCCGTTGGCACTTAGAAAATTTTTCGTTTGTCATGAGCTCCGGGCGGAGAGCGGCGTTTTTCGTCTTCCGGGTTCGACCCGGGAACCAGCGCCGAGCGGACACATTCGCTCGCTAGTGCCGTTGGCACTTAGAAAATTTTTCGTTTGTCATGAGCTCCGGGCGGAGAGCGGCGTTTTTCGTCTTCCGGGTTCGACCCGGGAACCAGCGCCGAGCGGACACATTCGCTCGCTAGTGCCGTTGGCACTTAGAAAATTTTTCGTTTGTCATGAGCTCCGGGCGGAGAGCGGCGTTTTTCGTCTTCCGGGTTCGACCCGGGAACCAGCGCCGAGCGGACACATTCGCTCGCTAGTGCCGTTGGCACTTAGAAAATTTTTCGTTTGTCATGAGCTCCGGGCGGAGAGCGGCGTTTTTCGTCTTCCGGGTTCGACCCGGGAACCAGCGCCGAGCGGACACATTCGCTCGCTAGTGCCGTTGGCACTTAGAAAATTTTTCGTTTGTCATGAGTTCCGGGCGGAGACCGGCATTTTTCGTCATTCGAGGCCGACGGGGGAACCAGCCGGAGCGGACACGTTTGCTCGGAAGAGCCGTTGGCACTTAGAAAAAATTCCGTGTCTCGTGAGCTCCAGGGGGGACAGGCTGGTTTTATTCATCCGTAGCCGACATGGGAACCAGCGCGGAGCGGATTGGTGTTGCGCTGCCATATACCTCATCTCTCTCAGGAGTCCCCCCCTTATACGTGCCGATGGTGTTTTGGAAAACGGGGGGTAACTGGATGAGTACACTGACTAGGGGGACCAGTACACTAGCGAGTGGGACCAGTACACTGACTAGTGGGACCAACACACTATGAGCGCCTGGTACCTAAAATGGAAGTATAGAGGCCGAATTTCGGGCAAGATCACGCCGGGTTAGGCTTCCAGGACCTCGGCGAAGCAATTTTAACGGGTTGCCCGGTTCTTTTTTGAACCAGCCCGGTTCTTTTTTTTATCCAGCCCGGTTCTTTTTACACTTCCAGCTGGAGCTCGGGAGCGGCTTTTTGCACAAGATCACGCCGTGTTAGGCTTCCAGGACCTCGGCTAAGCAATTTTAACGGGTCGCCCGGTTCTTTTTTGATCCAGCCCGGTTCTTTTTTTATCCAGCCCGGTTCTTTTTACACTTCCAGCTGGAGCTCGGGAGCGGCTTTTTGCACAAGATCACGCCGTGTTAGGCTTCCAGGACCTCGGCTAAGCAATTTTAACGGGTCGCCCGGTTCTTTTTTGATCCAGCCCGGTTCTTTTTTTTATCCAGCCCGGTTCTTTTTACACTTCCAGCTGGAGCTCGGGAGCGGCTTTTTGCACAAGATCACGCCGTGTTAGGCTTCCAGGACCTCGGCGAAGCAATTTTAACGGGTCGCCCGGTTCTTTTTTGATCCAGCCCGGTTCTTTTTTTTATCCAGCCCGGTTCTTTTTACACTTCCAGCTGGAGCTCGGGAGCGGCTTTTTGCACAAGATCACGCCGGGTTAGGCTTCCAGGACCTCGGCTAAGCAATTTTAACGGGTCGCCCGGTTCTTTTTTTTATCCAGCCCGGTTCTTTTTTTTTATCCAGCCTGGTTCTTTTTACACTTCCAGCTGGAGCTCGGGAGCGGCTTTTTGCACAAGAACACGCCGTGTTAGGCTTCCAGGACCTCGGCTAAGCAATTTTAACGGGTCGCCCGGTTCTTTTTTGATCCAGCCCGGTTCTTTTTTTTATCCAGCCTGGTTCTTTTTACACTTCCAGCTGGAGCTCGGGAGCGGCTTTTTGCACAAGATCACGCCGTGTTAGGCTTCCAGGACCTCGGCTAAGCAATTTTAACGGGTCGCCCGGTTCTTTTTTGATCCAGCCCGGTTCTTTGTTTTTTATCCAGCCCGGTTCTTTTCACACTTCCAGCTGGAGCTCGGCAGCGGCTATTTGCACAAGATCACGCCGGGTTAGGCTTCCAGGACCTCGGCTAAGCAATTTTAACGGGTCGCCCGGTTCTTTTTTGATCCAGCCCGGTTCTTTTTTTTATCCAGCCCGGTTCTTTTCACACTTCCAGCTGGAGCTCGGGAGCGGCTTTTTGCACAAGATCACGCCGTGTTAGGCTTCCAGGACCTCGGCGAAGCAATTTTAACGGGTCGCCCGGTTCTTTTTTGATCCAGCCCGGTTCTTTTTTTTATCCAGCCTGGTTCTTTTTACACTTCCAGCTGGAGCTCGGGAGCGGCTTTTTGCACAAGAACACGCCGTGTTAGGCTTCCAGGACCTCGGCTAAGCAATTTTAACGGGCCGCCCGGTTCTTTTTTTGATCCAGCCCGGTTCTTTTTACACTTCCAGCTGGAGCTCAGCAGCGGCTTTTTGCACAAGATCACGCCGGGTTAGGCTTCCAGGACCTCGGCTAAGCACTTGTAACGGGCCCTGGTCCACCCCTGCCAGCGCATTTCAAAACTTGGCATTAATTTCGACCTAAGAGACGAAGTCTGATTTTTTTCTACCACTTGGGCGGCCTTTTTGCACCCAGAACACCCGCACCGGCACCATAAATTCGAAGGGTGCCGAGTGCGTCGGCGCAGATTCTGCGACGGAGTGACACTTCCCTCTTGTGGACATTCGGCGGTAGGTGAAATGCGCACTCGGTCTTCTCTTTTCTTTTCCTTCCAGTGAAACTTTGGCAACATTCTGCGAGCTGCTGGCTTCCAGAACCTCGGCCAAGCAGGTGGAGGATTTTTTTCCACTTCCAGCTGGAGGTGAGGAGGGACTTTTTGGGCAAGATCACGCCGACTTAGCAAGCAAGGTGGAAGTGCCAGCATGCAGTGGCTGGAAGTGTGGATGTGGAGCTCCAGCACCCTCCCTGCCTATGGAAGTGTGGAGCTCCAGCACCCTCCCTGCCTATGGAAGTGTGGAGCTCCAGCACCCTCCCTGCCTATGGAAGTGTGGAGCTCCAGCACCCTCCCTGCCTATGGAAGTGTGGAGCTCCAGCACCCTCCCTGCCTATGGAAGTGTGGAGCTCCAGCACCCTCCCTGCCTATGGAAGTGTGGAGCTCCAGCACCCTCCCTGCCTATGGAAGTGTGGAGCTCCAGCACCCTCCCTGCCTATGGAAGTGTGGAGCTCCAGCACCCTCCCTGCCTATGGAAGTGTGGAGCTCCAGCACCCTCCCTGCCTATGGAAGTGTGGAGCTCCAGCACCCTCCCTGCCTATGGAAGTGTGGAGCTCCAGCACCCTCCCTGCCTATGGAAGTGTGGAGCTCCAGCACCCTCCCTGCCTATGGAAGTGTGGAGCTCCAGCACCCTCCCTGCCTATGGAAGTGTGGAGCTCCAGCACCCTCCCTGCCTATGGAAGTGTGGAGCTCCAGCACCCTCCCTGCCTATGGAAGTGTGGAGCTCCAGCACCCTCCCTGCCTATGGAAGTGTGGAGCTCCAGCACCCTCCCTGCCTATGGAAGTGTGGAGCTCCAGCACCCTCCCTGCCTATGGAAGTGTGGAGCTCCAGCACCCTCCCTGCCTATGGAAGTGTGGAGCTCCAGCACCCTCCCTGCCTATGGAAGTGTGGAGCTCCAGCACCCTCCCTGCCTATGGAAGTGTGGAGCTCCAGCACCCTCCCTGCCTATGGAAGTGTGGAGCTCCAGCACCCTCCCTGCCTATGGAAGTGTGGAGCTCCAGCACCCTCCCTGCCTATGGAAGTGTGGAGCTCCAGCACCCTCCCTGCCTATGGAAGTGTGGAGCTCCAGCACCCTCCCTGCCTATGGAAGTGTGGAGCTCCAGCACCCTCCCTGCCTATGGAAGTGTGGAGCTCCAGCACCCTCCCTGCCTATGGAAGTGTGGAGCTCCAGCACCCTCCCTGCCTATGGAAGTGTGGAGCTCCAGCACCCTCCCTGCCTATGGAAGTGTGGAGCTCCAGCACCCTCCCTGCCTATGGAAGTGTGGAGCTCCAGCACCCTCCCTGCCTATGGAAGTGTGGAGCTCCAGCACCCTCCCTGCCTATGGAAGTGTGGAGCTCCAGCACCCTCCCTGCCTATGGAAGTGTGGAGCTCCAGCACCCTCCCTGCCTATGGAAGTGTGGAGCTCCAGCACCCTCCCTGCCTATGGAAGTGTGGAGCTCCAGCACCCTCCCTGCCTATGGAAGTGTGGAGCTCCAGCACCCTCCCTGCCTATGGAAGTGTGGAGCTCCAGCACCCTCCCTGCCTATGGAAGTGTGGAGCTCCAGCACCCTCCCTGCCTATGGAAGTGTGGAGCTCCAGCACCCTCCCTGCCTATGGAAGTGTGGAGCTCCAGCACCCTCCCTGCCTATGGAAGTGTGGAGCTCCAGCACCCTCCCTGCCTATGGAAGTGTGGAGCTCCAGCACCCTCCGTGCCTAGGGAAGTGTGGAGCTCCAGCACCCTCCGTGCCTATGGAAGAGCCACCTCCGCGGGCATGCTGCTCAACCACGCCGGCCCAGAGTTCCAGCCGCTCGGCTACACTCTCTCACAAGCCCCGCCTGGAGCTCCCCAGCCCGCCCCTGGTACCTCAACTACCGAGGCCAGCCGCTCGACCAGGCCGGCCCAGAGTTCCAGCCGCTCGGATAAGCTCTGTCACTCTCCCGCTAAGCAGCCACCGGTAACGGGGAAATGTCGCCGCCTTGTGGACACGCCGTTGTAAATGAATGGGCTTTCGCACTTAGTGCAATTTTCGCCAGCTCCGTGGCTGCAAGTATGGAGCTATGGAGCTATGGAGCCACCAGACAGGCTGGAGCTCTGGAGCTATGGAAGTATGGAGCTCTGGAGCTATGGAGCTATGGAGCTATGGAGCTCTGGGGCTATGGAGCTATGGAGCTATGGAGCTCTGGAGCTCTGGTGCTATGGAGCTCTGGAGCTCTGGTGCTATGGAGCTATGGAGCTATGGAGCTATGGAGCTATGGAGCTATGGAAGTCTGGAGCTATGGAAGTATGGAGCTATGGAAGTATGGAGCTATGGAGCTATGGAGCTATGGAGCCACCAGCCAGCACCCTCCGTGGCTCAACCACGCCGGCCCAGAGTTCCAGCCGCTCGGCTTCACTCTCTCACAAGCCCCGCCTGGAGCTCCCCAGCCCGCCCCTGGTACCTCAACTACCGAGGCCAGCCGCTCGACCAGGCCGGCCCAGAGTTCCAGCCGCTCGGCTTCACTCTCTCACAAGACCCGCCTGGAGCTCCCCGGCCCACCCCTGGTACCTCAACTACCGAGGCCAGCCGTTCGACCACGCCGGCGCAGAGTTCCAGCCGCTCGGATAAGCTCTGTCACTCTCCTGCCGCGCAGCCACCGGTAACGGGGAAATGTCGCCGCCTTGTGGACACGCCCTTGTAAATGAATGGGCTTTCGCACTTAGTGCAATTTTCGCCAACTCTCTGACTGGAGCTATGGAAGTATGGAGCTATGGAGCCACCAGCCACCCAGGCTGGAGCTATGGAGCTCTGGTGCTATGGAGCTCTGGTGCTATGGAGCTATGGAGCTCTGGAGCTCTGGTGCTATGGAGCTATGGAGCTCTGGAAGTATGGAGCTATGGAGCTCTGGAGGTATGGAGCTATGGAGCCCTGGAGCCCTGGAGCTATGGAGCCCTGGAGCTATGGAGCCCTGGAGCCCTGGAGCTATGGAGCCCTGGAGCTATGGAGCTATGGAGCTCTGGTGCTATGGAGCTATGGAGCTCTGGTGCTATGGAGCTATGGAGCTCTGGTGCTATGGAGCTATGGAGCTCTGGTGCTATGGAGCTATGGAGCTCTGGTGCTATGGAGCTATGGAGCTGGTGCTATGGAGCTATGGAGCTCTGGTGCTATGGAGCTATGGAGCTCTGGTGCTATGGAGCTCTGGTGCTATGGAGCTATGGAGCTCTGGTGCTATGGAGCTATGGAGCTCTGGTGCTATGGAGCTATGGAGCTCTGGTGCTATGGAGCTCTGGTGCTATGGAGCTATGGAGCTCTGGTGCTATGGAGCTCTGGAGCTCTGGAGGTATGGAGCTATGGAGGTATGGAGCCACCAGCCAGCACCCTCCGTGGCTGGATCAATGGAAGTGTTTAGGTACCAGGCGGCCAAAGTGCCGAGGCCTCACGCTCGACCACGCCGGCGCAGAGTTCCAGCCGCTCGGATGAGCTCTGTCACTCTCCCGCCGCGCAGCCACCGGTAACGGGGAAATGTCGCCGCCTTGTGGACACGCCGTTGTAAATGAATGGGCTTTCGCACTTAGTGCAATTTTCGCCAACTCTCTGACTTAGAGCTATGGAAGTATGGAGCTATGGAGCCACCAGCCACCCAGGCTGGAGCTATGGAGCTCTGGAGCTCTGGTGCTATGGAGCTCTGGAGGTATGGAGCTATGGAGCTATGGAGCTATGGAGCTATGGAGCCCTGGAGCTCTGGAGGTATGGAGCTATGGTGCTATGGAGCTCTGAAGCCATGGAGCTCTGGTGCTATGGAGCTCTGGAGCTCTGGAGGTATGGAGCTCTGGAGGTATGGAGCTATGGAGCCCTGGAGCCCTGGAGCTATGGAGCCCTGGAGCTATGGAGCCCTGGAGCCCTGGAGCTATGGAGCCCTGGAGCTATGGAGCCCTGGAGCCCTGGAGCTATGGAGCCCTGGAGCTATGGAGCTATGGAGCCCTGGAGCTATGGAGCTATGGAGCTATGGAGCTCTGGTGCTATGGAGCTATGGAGCTCTGGTGCTATGGAGCTATGGAGCTCTGGTGCTATGGAGCTATGGAGCTCTGGTGCTATGGAGCTATGGAGCTCTGGTGCTATGGAGCTCTGGTGCTATGGAGCTATGGAGCTCTGGTGCTATGGAGCTATGGAGCTCTGGTGCTATGGAGCTATGGAGCTCTGGTGCTATGGAGCTATGGAGCTCTGGAGGTATGGAGCTATGGAGGTATGGAGCCACCAGCCAGCACCCTCCGAGGCTGGATCAATGGAAGTGTTTTAGGTACCAGGCAGCCAAAGGGCCGAGGCCTCACTCTCGACCACGCCGGCGCAGAGTTCCAGCCGCTCGGATAAGCTCTGTCACTCACCCGCCGCGCAGCCACCGGTAACGGGGAAATGTCGCCGCCTTGTGGACACGCCGTTGTAAATGAATGGGCTTTCGCACTTAGTGCAATTTTCGCCAGCTCCGTGGCTGCAAGTATGGAGCTATGGAGCCACCAGCCAGCCAGGCTGGAGCTATGGAAGTATGGAGCCATGGAGCTCCGGAGCTATGGAAGTATGGAGCTATGGAGCTATGGAGCTCTGGAGCTCTGGAGCTCTGGAGCTATGGAGCTATGGAGCCCTGGAGCTATGGAGCTATGGAGCCCTGGTGCTATGGAGCTATGGAGCTCTGGTGCTATGGAGCTATGGAGCTCTGGTGCTATGGAGCTATGGAGCTCTGGTGCTATGGAGCTATGGAGCTCTGGTGCTATGGAGCTATGGAGCTCTGGTGCTATGGAGCTATGGAGCTCTGGTGCTATGGAGCTATGGAGCTCTGGTGCTATGGAGCTCTGGAGCTCTGGTGCTATGGAGCTCTGGAGCTCTGGTGCTATGGAGCTATGGAGCTCTGGTGCTATGGAGCTATGGAGCTCTGGTGCTATGGAGCTATGGAGCTCTGGAGGTATGGAGCTATGGAGGTATGGAGCCACCAGCCAGCACCCTCCGTGGCTGGATCAATGGAAGTGTTTAGGTACCAGGCGGCCAAAGTGCCGAGGCCTCACGCTCGACCACGCCGGCGCAGAGTTCCAGCCGCTCGGATGAGCTCTGTCACTCTCCCGCCGCGCAGCCACCGGTAACGGGGAAATGTCGCCGCCTTGTGGACACGCCGTTGTAAATGAATGGGCTTTCGCACTTAGTGCAATTTTCGCCAACTCTCTGACTTAGAGCTATGGAAGTATGGAGCTATGGAGCCACCAGCCACCCAGGCTGGAGCTATGGAGCTCTGGAGCTATGGAGCTCTGGTGCTATGGAGCTATGGAGCTCTGGTGCTATGGAGCTATGGAGCTCTGGTGCTATGGAGCTATGGAGCTCTGGTGCTATGGAGCTATGTAGCTCTGGTGCTATGGAGCTATGGAGCTCTGGTGCTATGGAGCTATGGAGCTCTGGTGCTATGGAGCTATGGAGCTCTGGTGCTATGGAGCTATGGAGCTCTGGTGCTATGGAGCTATGGAGCTATGGAGCCACCAGCCAGCACCCTCCGTGGCTGGATCAATGGAAGTGTTTTAGGTACCAGGCAGCCAAAGGGCCGGGGCCTCACGCTCGACCACGCCGGCGCAGAGTTCCAGCCGCTCGGATAAGCTCTGTCACTCACCCGCCACGCAGCCACCGGTAACGGGGAAATGTCGCCGCCTGGCGGACACGCCGTTGTAAATGAATGGGCTTTCGCACTTAGTGCAATTTTCGCCAACTCTCTGACTGGAGCTATGGAAGTATGGAGCTATGGAGCCACCAGCCACCCAGGCTGGAGCTATGGAGCTCCGGCGCAGAGTTCCAGCCGCTCGGATAAGCTCTGTCACTCACCCGCCGCGCAGCCACCGGTAACGGGGAAATGTCGCCGCCTGGCGGACACGCCGTTGTAAATGAATGGGCTTTCGCACTTAGTGCAATTTTAGCCAACTCCGTGGCTGCAAGTATGGAAGTATGGAGCTATGGAGCCACCAGCCAGCACCCTCCGCGGCTGGAGCTATGGAAGTATGGAGCTATGGAGCTATGGAGCTATGGAAGTATGGAGCTATGGAGCTCTGGAGGTATGGAGCTATGGAGCCCTGGAGCCCTGGAGCTATGGAGCCCTGGAGCTATGGAGCTATGGAGCCCTGGAGCTATGGAGCCCTGGAGCTATGGAGCTATGGAGCTCTGGTGCTATGGAGCTATGGAGCTCTGGTGCTATGGAGCTATGGAGCTCTGGTGCTATGGAGCTATGGAGCTCTGGTGCTATGGAGCTATGGAGCTCTGGTGCTATGGAGCTATGGAGCTCTGGTGCTATGGAGCTCTGGAGCTCTGGTGCTATGGAGCTATGGAGCTCTGGTGCTATGGAGCTCTGGAGCTCTGGTGCTATGGAGCTCTGGAGCTCTGGTGCTATGGAGCTATGGAGCTCTGGTGCTATGGAGCTATGGAGCTCTGGTGCTATGGAGCTATGGAGCTCTGGTGCTATGGAGCTATGGAGCTCTGGTGCTATGGAGCTATGGAGCTCTGGTGCTATGGAGCTATGGAGCTCTGGTGCTATGGAGCTATGGAGCTCTGGTGCTATGGAGCTATGGAGCTATGGAGCCCTGGAGCCCTGGAGCTATGGAGCCCTGGAGCTATGGAGCTATGGAGCCCTGGAGCTATGGAGCTATGGAGCTATGGAGCTCTGGTGCTATGGAGCTATGGAGCTCTGGTGCTATGGAGCTATGGAGCTCTGGTGCTATGGAGCTATGGAGCTCTGGTGCTATGGAGCTATGGAGCTCTGGTGCTATGGAGCTCTGGTGCTATGGAGCTATGGAGCTCTGGTGCTATGGAGCTCTGGAGCTCTGGAGCTCTGGTGCTATGGAGCTATGGAGCTCTGGTGCTATGGAGCTCTGGAGCTCTGGAGGTATGGAGCTATGGAGCCACCAGCCAGCACCCTCCGTGGCTGGATCAATGGAAGTGTTTTAGGTACCAGGCAGCCAAAGGGCCGAGGCCTCACGCTCGACCACGCCGGCGCAGAGTTCCAGCCGCTCGGATAAGCTCTGTCACTCACCCGCCGCGCAGCCACCGGTAACGGGGAAATGTCGCCGCCTTGTGGACACGCCGTTGTAAATGAATGGGCTTTCGCACTTAGTGCAATTTTAGCCAACTCTCTGACTGGAGCTATGGAAGTATGGAGCTATGGAGCCACCAGCCACCCAGGCTGGAGCTATGGAGCTATGGAGCTCTGGTGCTATGGAGCTATGGAGCTCTGGTGCTATGGAGCTATGGAGCTCTGGTGCTATGGAGCTATGGAGCTCTGGTGCTATGGAGCTATGGAGCTCTGGTGCTATGGAGCTATGGAGCTCTGGTGCTATGGAGCTATGGAGCTCTGGTGCTATGGAGCTATGGAGCTCTGGTGCTATGGAGCTATGGAGCTCTGGTGCTATGGAGCTATGGAGCTCTGGTGCTATGGAGCTATGGAGCTCTGGTGCTATGGAGCTATGGAGCTATGGAGCTCTGGTGCTATGGAGCTATGGAGCTCTGGTGCTATGGAGCTATGGAGCTCTGGTGCTATGGAGCTATGGAGCTCTGGTGCTATGGAGCTCTGGTGCTATGGAGCTATGGAGCTCTGGTGCTATGGAGCTCTGGAGCTCTGGAGGTATGGAGCTATGGAGCTATGGAGCCACCAGCCAGCACCCTCCGTGGCTGGATCAATGGAAGTGTTTTAGGTACCAGGCAGCCAAAGGGCCGAGGCCTCACGCTCGACCACGCCGGCGCAGAGTTCCAGCCGCTCGGATAAGCTCTGTCACTCACCCGCCGCGCAGCCACCGGTAACGGGGAAATGTCGCCGCCTTGTGGACACGCCGTTGTAAATGAATGGGCTTTCGCACTTAGTGCAATTTTAGCACACTCTCTGACTGGAGCTATGGAAGTATGGAGCTATGGAGCCACCAGCCACCCAGGCTGGAGCTATGGAGCTATGGAGCTCTGGTGCTATGGAGCTATGGTGCTATGGAGCTCTGAAGCCATGGAGCTCTGGTGCTATGGAGCTCTGGAGCTCTGGAGGTATGGAGCTCTGGAGGTATGGAGCTATGGAGCCCTGGAGCCCTGGAGCTATGGAGCCCTGGAGCTATGGAGCCCTGGAGCCCTGGAGCTATGGAGCCCTGGAGCTATGGAGCTATGGAGCCCTGGAGCTATGGAGCTATGGAGCTCTGGTGCTATGGAGCTATGGAGCTCTGGTGCTATGGAGCTATGGAGCTCTGGTGCTATGGAGCTATGGAGCTCTGGTGCTATGGAGCTATGGAGCTCTGGTGCTATGGAGCTATGGAGCTATGGAGCTCTGGTGCTATGGAGCTATGGAGCTCTGGTGCTATGGAGCTATGGAGCTCTGGTGCTATGGAGCTATGGAGCTCTGGTGCTATGGAGCTCTGGTGCTATGGAGCTATGGAGCTCTGGTGCTATGGAGCTCTGGAGCTCTGGAGGTATGGAGCTATGGAGCTATGGAGCCACCAGCCAGCACCCTCCGTGGCTGGATCAATGGAAGTGTTTTAGGTACCAGGCAGCCAAAGGGCCGAGGCCTCACGCTCGACCACGCCGGCGCAGAGTTCCAGCCGCTCGGATAAGCTCTGTCACTCACCCGCCGCGCAGCCACCGGTAACGGGGAAATGTCGCCGCCTTGTGGACACGCCGTTGTAAATGAATGGGCTTTCGCACTTAGTGCAATTTTAGCACACTCTCTGACTGGAGCTATGGAAGTATGGAGCTATGGAGCCACCAGCCACCCAGGCTGGAGCTATGGAGCTATGGAGCTCTGGTGCTATGGAGCTATGGAGCTCTGGTGCTATGGAGCTATGGAGCTCTGGTGCTATGGAGCTATGGAGCTCTGGTGCTATGGAGCTATGGAGCTCTGGTGCTATGGAGCTATGGAGCTCTGGTGCTATGGAGCTATGGAGCTCTGGTGCTATGGAGCTATGGAGCTCTGGTGCTATGGAGCTATGGAGCTATGGAGCTCTGGTGCTATGGAGCTATGGAGCTCTGGTGCTATGGAGCTATGGAGCTCTGGTGCTATGGAGCTATGGAGCTCTGGTGCTATGGAGCTCTGGTGCTATGGAGCTATGGAGCTCTGGTGCTATGGAGCTCTGGAGCTCTGGAGGTATGGAGCTATGGAGCTATGGAGCCACCAGCCAGCACCCTCCGTGGCTGGATCAATGGAAGTGTTTTAGGTACCAGGCAGCCAAAGGGCCGAGGCCTCACGCTCGACCACGCCGGCGCAGAGTTCCAGCCGCTCGGATAAGCTCTGTCACTCACCCGCCGCGCAGCCACCGGTAACGGGGAAATGTCGCCGCCTTGTGGACACGCCGTTGTAAATGAATGGGCTTTCGCACTTAGTGCAATTTTAGCACACTCTCTGACTGGAGCTATGGAAGTATGGAGCTATGGAGCCACCAGCCACCCAGGCTGGAGCTATGGAGCTATGGAGCTCTGGTGCTATGGAGCTATGGAGCTCTGGTGCTATGGAGCTATGGAGCTCTGGTGCTATGGAGCTATGGAGCTCTGGTGCTATGGAGCTATGGAGCTCTGGTGCTATGGAGCTATGGAGCTATGGAGCCACCAGCCAGCACCCTCCGTGGCTGGATCAATGGAAGTGTTTTAGGTACCAGGCAGCCAAAGGGCCGGGGCCTCACGCTCGACCACGCCGGCGCAGAGTTCCAGCCGCTCGGATAAGCTCTGTCACTCACCCGCCGCGCAGCCACCGGTAACGGGGAAATGTCGCCGCCTGGCGGACACGCCGTTGTAAATGAATGGGCTTTCGCACTTAGTGCAATTTTAGCCAACTCCGTGGCTGCAAGTATGGAAGTATGGAGCTATGGAGCCACCAGCCAGCACCCTCCGCGGCTGGAGCTATGGAAGTATGGAGCTATGGAGCTATGGAGCTATGGAAGTATGGGGCTATGGAAGTCTGGAGCTATGGAGCTCTGGGGCTATGGAGCTCCGGGGCTATGGAGCTATGGAGCTCCGGGGCTATGGAGCTCCGGGGCTATGGAGCTATGGAGCTCCGGGGCTATGGAGCTCCGGGGCTATGGAGCTCCGGGGCTATGGAGCTATGGAGCTCCGGGGCTATGGAGCTCCGGGGCTATGGAGCTCCGGGGCTATGGAGCTATGGAGCTCCGGGGCTATGGAGCTCCGGGGCTATGGAGCTCCGGGGCTATGGAGCTCCGGGGCTATGGAGCTATGGAGCTCCGGGGCTATGGAGCTCCGGGGCTATGGAGCTATGGAGCTCCGGGGCTATGGAACTCCGGGGCTATGGAGCTCCGGGGCTA
>NW_028232430.1:0-2500 GCF_054491065.1 Syngnathus leptorhynchus | reverse complement strand
CCCCCGAGCCCGCAGCGCGTAGCGCGGAAGCCATACGCCCCCCCGATGCGGAGCGACAGACGCCCCCGCGACCGCGGTTGGTCGGGAAGGCTTTTCGGATAGAGGTCGGACGGTGTGTGTGGACGGCTTCCCGTGGTGCCGCCGCTATCAAGCCGGAGGGTTTGAGAAACGACATTCGCGGAAGGACCGGCGCGGCCGGCGGACGCTCGCACGCGCGGCGCCCGACACTCAGCCGCTCGCTCGGCCTCCGTGGATCGTGGCTAGGTGGGATGGATGCCAAACCGGGTCGTCTCGGTCTCGCCGCAGTACGGTCGCGCCGGGGCCTGCGGGGCGGCGCGGGGAGCGCACGCTCACGCAGCGGCCGGGGCGCTAGAGTGCGACCCGCAGTGGGTAGGAACCGTCCACCCGACGTCGGACGAGCCGAGGCCGATGGAGGCCCTACCAAGGCGGGTCATGAGTGCCAGTCGGTCAGTTGGGTGAGGGGGTACTCGGAGGCCCACCGGGAGCAGACGGGCGACCGGGGATGGGGGGCGTACGCGGGCGGGCGCCGGGAGAAGACGGCCCGTCCGGGGTCGAATCTCGGCCTGTGTTTTCGGAGCCGGCCGGGCATCACGCTCCCTCCTTGGATGGACAACATTCGTAGTTGACACTTTGTGTCATTTTATCCGAGCGGGCGGGCGCCTCGAGAGGCGGACCGTCCGGGGCGACTCTCGGCCTGTGTTTTCGGAGCCGGCCGGGCCTCACGCTCCCTCCTTGGATGGACAACATTCGTAGTTGACACTTTGTGTCATTTTATCCGAGCGGACGGGCGCCGCGAGGCGGACCGTCCGGGGCGACTCTCGGCCTGTGTTTTCGGAGCCGGCCGGGCATCACGCTCCCTCCTTGGATGGACAACATTCGTAGTTGACACTTTGTGTCATTTTATCCGAGCAGACGGGCGCCGCGAGGCGACCGTCCGGGGCGACTCTCGGCCTGTGTTTAAGGAGCCGGCCGGGCATCACGCTCCTTCCTTGGATGGACAACATTCGTAGTTGACACTTTGTGTCATTTTATCCGAGCGGGCGGGCGCCGCGAGGCGGACCGTCCGGGGCGACTCTCGGCCTGTATTTAAGGAGCCGGCCGGGCATCACGCTCCTTCCTTGGATGGACAACATTCGCAGTTGACACTTTGTGTCATTTTATCCGAGCAGACGGGCGCCGCGAGGCGGACCGTCCGGGGCGACTCTCGGCCTGTGTTTTCGGAGCCGGCCGGGCATCACGCTCCCTCCTTGGATGGACAACATTCGTAGTTGACACTTTGTGTCATTTTATCCGAGCAGACGGGCGCCGCGAGGCGGACCGTCCGGGGCGACTCTCGGCCTGTGTTTAAGGAGCCGGCCGGGCATCACGCTCCTTCCTTGGATGGACAACATTCGCAGTTGACACTTTGTGTCATTTTGTTCGGCCTGTGTTTAAGGAGGCGGCCGTCCTCCACTCGGTCCGTGTTTAAGGAGCGACACTCGCGCTCCGGTTCGGCCTGTATTTAGGGAGGCGGCCGTCCTCCGCTTGGTCTGTGTAAGGGCGACACTCGGTCCATGTTTGAGGAGCCTGGCCCTGACGCTCCCCTTACCCTCCTGTGTTAAGGGCGACACTCGGTCCATGTTTGAGGAGCCTGGCCCTGACGCTCCTCTCCGGCCTGTGTTTAAGGAGGCGGCCGTCCTCCCCTTGGTCTGTGTTAAGGGCGACACTCGGTCCATGTTTGAGGAGCCTGGCCCTGACGCTCCTCTCCGGCCTGTGTTTAGGGAGGCGGCCGTCCTCCCCTTGGTCTGTGTTAAGGGCGACACTCTGTCATGTTTGAGGAGCCTGGCCCTGACGCTCCTCTCCGGCCTGTGTTTAAGGAGGCGGCCGTCCTCCCCTTGGTCTGTGTTAAGGGCGACACTCGGTCCATGTTTGAGGAGCCTGGCCCTGACGCTCCTCTCCGGCCTGTGTTTAAGGAGGCGGCCGTCCTCCCCTTGGTCTGTGTTAAGGGCGACACTCGGTCCATGTTTGAGGAGCCTGGCCCTGACGCTCCTCTCCGGCCTGTGTTTAAGGAGGCGGCCGTCCTCCCCTTGGTCTGTGTTAAGGGCGACACTCGGTCCATGTTTGAGGAGCCTGGCCCTGACGCTCCTCTCCGGCCTGTGTTTAAGGAGGCGGCCGTCCTCCCCTTGGTCTGTGTTAAGGGCGACACTCGGTCCATGTTTGAGGAGCCTGGCCCTGACGCTCCTCTCCGGCCTGTGTTTAAGGAGGCGGCCGTCCTCCCCTTGGTCTGTGTTAAGGGCGACACTCGGTCCATGTTTGAGGAGCCTGGCCCTGACGCTCCTCTCCGGCCTGTGTTTAAGGAGGCGGCCGTCCTCCCCTTGGTCTGTGTTAAGGGCGACACTCGGTCCATGTTTGAGGAGCCTGGCCCTGACGCTCCTCTCCGGCCTGTGTTTAAGGAGGCGGCCGTCCTCCCCTTGGTCTGTGTTAAGGGCGACACTCGGTC